>NC_057814.1:611445555-611450999 GCF_018294505.1 Triticum aestivum
CCCCGCCCTTCGCCATCGTCGCCCCCTACCCCGAGCGCGCGCCCACTGCCCCATCGCCATCCTCGCCGCCGACCCCGCGGTCCTCCTCACCTTGGTCCGGCCGGCGCCCTCCCTAGCATTTTTTCATATATATGCTTGTTTTTTTTCATATATATTCTTGTTTTTATATATATATATATGATGATATATATGCTTGTTATCATAATTGTTTTTGTTCATATATATATGTAATGATTTTTTTATAGAATATGATGTTTTTCTCATAGATGATCACATATATGATGTATGCAGGGATGTGGATGAAATATGATGTTTTTTTGTTCATAGAACATGATGAAATATGAACAATGCATTGGGCAAAACCTTTACTTTTTTTCGAAATTTTCTATTTGAACATTTTTTTATGAATGAGAGGAAAAATGAAAATAAGAAGAGGAAGAACGGAGAAGAAGAGGAGAGGAAGAAGAGGAGAAATAAATAAGAAGAGGAAAAAAGAAGAAAAAGAATAGGAGAAGAAGAAAGGAATAGAAGAGAAGAAGAAAAAATAGAAAAAATTCTATTTTTTCTTCTTCTCTCCTCTATTCCTTTCTTCTTCTCCTCTTTTTATTTCTTCTTTTTTTTCTTCGATCTTCTCCTCTATTCCTTTTCTTCTTCTCCTCTTTTTATTTCTTCTTCGTTTTCTTATGTTTTATCGGGTCTGTCGTCGTCGATATACCCCTCTCCCAATAATTTCAACACGAGGGGGGGTCGATATACCCCCTCCCCGATAATATTATTTTCCCATGTACGTATGTCGTCGTTGTCGATATAACCCCCTCCCGATAATTTCAACACGTGGGGGGGGGGGTCGATATACCCCCTCCCCGATAACTTTATTTTCCCATGTATGTATGTCGTCGTTGTCGATATGTATAACTCCCTCTCAGATAACTTTGACATGATGGACGGTCGATATTTATACCCCCTCTCGACCATGATAACTTATACCACGGGAGCACCCCCCGGCCCTCTCGCTCGACCAAAACTCTCGAGGACACCCAAACCCTAGAAAAAACGATGTCGGTCTCCTACCCCCTCCCGCCGCGCCCCTACCCTTGAAGCGTTGCCGAGGCCACCCCAACCCCGGAATAAGCTAGGTCTACGTTTGCACTAATATATCCACCTACTGTCATGTTTTTGTAATAATTGCCATGTTGTAATATTTGCAGAAACAATGGAGCACGGACGAGACGAGCAAGCAGAAGAGGTGTTGGGGGACATAATCTTAGCCGGAGGTGATATCTTGTCATATCTTAACGACAATGATGGTCTGGAAGAACAGGGTGAAGAAGCAGGCTACGGTGATCAAAGAGTGGAGGAGGAAAGACATGATTATGATGGCTCCGGTGACCCAATGTTGGTGCAAGAAGGAGCCCGTGGTGACGGCTCCGGTGACCGAACAGAGCCGGCCAGGTAAATATATTAGTTAAGCCTGTGCTGACTAGCTAATTGATGCATTCATTGTTTTGGTATGTACACATATTAATTAACACTCGTCTTTCTTCTTTTTTTAGCCCTCCGGATCGAGCACAACTTCGGTAAAGAGATGAGGCCCGAAGAGAAAGTTGCGCTCGGATGAAAGGTTTGAGATCACAGCAATCGCGCGCGACGGCCAACCGATTGAACCCATCCGGACAAAGGATGCATTTGCTGCTCAGTGCGGGGTTCTAGTTAGGGACAAGATCCCGATCAGCATCCAGCAATGGTATAAGCCTAAGAAGGAAGAGCCTGAGGTGTCTTATGTCAATGATATGCATAAAGATGATCTTTGGACTGAGCGGAAGGCAAATTTCACCCTACCGGCAAAGGAGGATCCGGAGAAGCTAGTTAAAGAGCAATTAATCAAGTCTCATGCTCTTAAGAAGATGGTAGACCTATTCAGGAGGTGGAAGAATGAGCTGAAAACGTTTGTCGACAAAGAAGAGACACCAGAATTCATCGGCCGGTATGAGAAGATCAGAGATCACTGGCCCGCATTTGTGGCCCACAAGACATCAGAAAAGAGTAAGAAGATGTCAGCGACAAACAAGAAGAATGCTGCGAAGAAGAAGCTTCAGCATCGCACGGGGTCAGGTGGCTACCTCAAAGCCCGGCCTAAGTGGGCCAAGGCTGAGAATGATCTGCTTGAAAAAGGGATCGAACAACAGACAATGAACTGGACAGACCGTTGCCGGACTTGGTTCTTCGGGGCTGGCGGAACCTTGGACCCTGTATCAGGGAGGTGCGTTTGGACGAACGAGCTTTTGAGAATACCAGTCAAGAAGATTCAGCAATATATCGATGCAGCACAGGAAGGGACGTTCGTTCCAGACAAAGAGAACGACGAGCTCACAATGGCCCTCGGGAATCCTGAGCACCCTGGACGGACACGAGGCACGCCAGGCTCCGTTCCGTGGAAGGCTGGTTTTCCGGACGCAGGCGGTTACAAAAGCCAGAAGAGGAGGAAAAAATGGAGCAGACCCCAATTCAGAAGCTGCACGAAAGGGTTCCAGCGCTAGAGGAACGAGACGGCAATCGACATTCCGAAACTACCCCCGAAGCTACCCCGCCATCTCAGCGGAGAAGCAGCGTGGCTTCCACCGAGCTGCTTCAGCCGGAGCATGTCTTGACGGCTCCTGCTAGCTACCCCGTGGATGCTATCACGGAGTCTCAACATTGCCACCTTATGGCGCAATGGCAGAACTTCAAAGTCAAGGCGGCTGTTGGCTCTGTTTTACCTCCTGAACCCGGCGCAACCTACCACTGCCGGCCGATTCCAGAAGGATATGCTAGGGTGATGGTGGATGAAATAACGGAGGGATTTGAGGACCTCCAGCTTGACCACCCTACCGGTGAAGGGGAGACTCGACTGGGTTTAGCTCTGAAGACTCCGTGCCTATGGCGGAAGGAGCTCATTAACCTTCCGAACTGGACGCCTCCGGCGAATAAGGGCACTCCGCCGCCTCCTCCTCCTCCGCCGAGTGATCAGGGCACTCAGCCTCCTTCTCCGGCGTGTGGCGGCACTCCGCCTCCTCCTCCGGCGAGTGATCAGGGCACTCATCAGCCTCCTTCTCCGCCCGCGCCGGCGTGCCAGAGCAGCCAGCCTCCTCCTTCTCCACCTCATCAGCAAGGGCGGAAGAGACCCGCCGCCGCTCCGGCTGCTCCGGCGCGTCGTAGTCCTTCTCCTCTGCCTCGTAAGCAAGGAAAGAAGACAGCCATAGCCGCTCCGTTTGCTCTGCCGGCGTCTAGCAGTACAGCTGCCAGAGGCGGGAGGCAATACAGATTCGGTCCTTCTCTGAACACTCCAGAGAAGTTACCATATGAGAGGACCGAGGAGGAGAATGCGAAGATCGTGCGAGCCGAAGTGAAGAACTTCTTTGAAGGGGTGAAAGCAAAGAAACATCCACCTCCGGAGGAGAAGGTAGATCCGGTGAAAGCGAAGCGCACTCTGGATGCCCTGACAAAACCACCAAAGTCTCTGCCGAAAGGCAACTATGAGCGCATTATTGCAAAGACATTTGTCGAAGCAGAGCGGTCGGGAAGTACTGTCAGTGATCAAAGGTTAAAAGAACGATGAGCTGGGAAAAAAAATGCCTAGCTCGGCGAACAAGCGAACCAATCGTGCCCCCCGCTCAAGGTGTCTAAAGACATCGTCGCTAATGATCCGAGGATGGTGGCCAGTTATAGCAATCTTGGAGATTACCTGCCCGACGATGTACATTATGAAATCATGGATGTGGACGAACACAAATACCATTACGGGAAGCCTCTCGTCAAAGATGAAAGATCTCTAACAACGATGATGCGAAGATTACATGATTGGTACATGAAAACTTGCAGAGAGTCTGATGGGATGAATACTTTGACGCTGAGAGTTAAACCGGAGCATGACCTCGTTGGAATTGAACTGCTGAATGTTCCATTTGAGGAGTTCTTCCAGTTTTCAATCAAAAGGCCCTCGATAAATCAACGATCACTTGCTACTGTCTGTAAGTAGTACTACTTCTGTTATTAAGTCTCTCTATATAGGTCAGCTCTTTCATTGCATGTATTTATAATTATCCTCACTATATTATGCAGATTGAAGATCGCCGAATTGAAGAAAAGACAAATCGGTGATATTGGGTTCATTAACACAAATCTCATAGATGCATATACGGTTGAAAAACATGCCAAAGAAGCCGAGGCCAACTTGCTACGATCGTTGGTATTAAATCAAAACAAAGATATAATACTCTTTCCTTACAACTTCAAGTGAGTGTTACTGTCTTGTGCATATTCGGTTTCCCTTATTAGTCCAGGTTATGGTAATGTAATTGATGACTTATGCATGCATGCGCATCTTCCACTATATTCTCCTAGAGATTAAGCTTGAGCAGGGAGTAGTAACCGTCTTAGACTCGAGACGAAAAGATCCCCAGGACTATGCGGACATGACTCAAATGCTCGAGAAGTAAGTTAAATCGATCATTATCCACCATATCAGCAACTTTGTTCATTTCCTGATATCAAGTAATTGTTTTCTTTGTCTGGCAGGGTTTGGAGAAAATTCACCACAAAAGCTCCGGGACTGCCGAAGAAGCTGCAATTTAGACACCCGAAAGTAAGTACTATAGTAGCATGTTCCGCACATCTCCTAGTGATTCAAGCGCTAGTTTCATCAATACCATTTAGCATGCTTGCTTATCAGTTAGATTGACCTCTATTTCTTGTAAAGTGGTTGTGGCAGGAACAAGGGAATGATTTCTGTGGATACTACGTTTGCGAGTCTATCCGCCACACGACCTGTGAGCGGGGCTACTCTGATGAACAATATGAAGTGCGTAAGCAATAATATTCACAATTTTATTTTATTACCATCATTTGTGTCGAGTTTCATTTATTCATATATATATATATATATATATATATATATGTATTGACCCCCTTCTTCAAATTAGATCTTTCGGATGCGTGATGAACTCCTAGGAGAAGATCGTATGCGAGCAATTCAAGAGGAATTGGCGGCATTCTTCCTTGACCGGGTGATCGCTGAAAACGGAGAATACTATGTGGACCCTGTGTTCTTACAATTTAATTAGGAGATTATATTGTAAGAGATAATTATTGTATATATGTAGCCGATAGTGTCAGATGGATATACGAGAACTTGTTGTTCGACCAATCTCTCGGAGAAGGAGAGGTGGTCGATATCACTTCTCTCTATATGCATATGTTCATGACGATCTTCTGTTTCCTTCATGTGCTTACTAGCTAGCGTGTCTAGTGCTCTCCATACGTATATAGTACGTAGCGTCGACCAAGCACGGAGATAAGAGAGGACACTTCTCTCTATTAATTAGCTGGCTAACACAATATATGAAACACCTAAATTAACCCCCCAAAACCCCCCAACCCCCCCCCTTTCAAAAAAAAACCCCAGCCCC
>NC_057814.1:611451078-611457157 GCF_018294505.1 Triticum aestivum
GCCCCTGAAATGCTGACGCATAAATGCCTATTGGTCCCGGTTGGTGACACCAACCGGGACAAAAGGCCCTGCCTATTGGTCCCGGTTGGTGGCACCAACCGGGACCAAAGGCCCCCCTGCCTGGGCTGGCAGCAGCGGCCACGTGGAGGACCTTCTGTCCCGGTTCGTGTAAGAACCGGGACTAAAGGGTTAGGGCTTTAGTAACGATCCTTTAGTCCCGGTTCAAAAACCGGGACAAAAGGCCCTTACAAACCAGGCTAAAAGCCCCTTTTCCTACTAGTGTACCATAAAAAAAGGGAGAAGGTTGGATGCTGCGCAGCTCTTCCAATTTATCAAAGGTGGTCAGTATGAACCGCCTAGACCAGGAATCTTTAACAAGCAGCCCTTACAACATGCATTGATCGACCCGACTCTATATGATAAGGGGTTGTCTTAGTCGGTACGCCAGAAACGAGTAGCAGCGTGTACGTAATTTGTATCACTCTTTTTCCACTATACTTCATATTGGGATTTTTATTTTGTTTCTAATGTTGTATGTTTTTTCTATGACTTTCAACTTTGTCCTAATGGAAGATATTTACATCTCAGCAGCGATCACTGGTAGAAAAAAGCCCTTTAGTCCCGGTTCGCAACAGCCTTTAGTCCCGGCTGTGCAACCGGGACTAAATATGCGCGACTAAAGACCCCCCCCCCTTTAGTCGCGCCTCTTACGGACCGCGACTAAAGGCTTTAGTCCCGGTTCTTGTGGCTGACCGGGACTAAAGGCCCGTCCACGTGGGCGCCCGTGGTCCGTCGGGGCGGAGGACCTTTATTCCCGGTTCTCGTGGCCAACCGGGACTAAAGGGCTCCTCCGCAGGTTTAGGGTTTTAGCCCCCCTAAACCTGGTTTCTTTTTAGTTTGGAGTGTTTTATTTCTTTTATATTATATTTTGTGTTTTATTTTAATTTTGATAAAGTTTCAGTACACATATTTTACGGTACTATATACATGCATATGAAATTTCAAACAAGAAGAATTCAAGAGGAATATATAATATATATTCAATCTCGGGTGACCATATACAACTTCGAACAAGTTTCCATACACAATTAGGATAGATGACCATATACAACTTCGTACAAGTTTCAATCTCGGGTATGCATATAAATTTCTTCGTCCTCGGTATAGTGTTCTCCTTTAGGATTGATGACTTCCCTCATGAAAAATCCTGCTAATTCTTCTTGAATTGGTCGGAAGCGAGCTTCTGGACTAAGCCTCCTCCGCAAGTTATCCGTCGCGTTCCGCACGCTTTCCGATGCCTTCCGCTCAGAGGTGTGTCTCCGGATGTTCTCACAAACATAGTATCCACATAGATTGGTCCCCGGTGGCTGCTTATCCACATTAACTAACCTTCTGAAATCTAGCTCATGTTTGAATTCACCGACAATTTCTTCTGAGAACCGTCTCCAAACCCTACAGGGCAAAGAAAATTAAATGAATAAGGGAGTTATTAGTTACTTGATATTAGGAAATGAACGAAAAAGACCGATCGATATAGAGCTCAAATGATTGAAAATAATTACTTTTGCAGCATTTTTCTCATGTCGGCCCAACGCTTTGGATCCGAATCCATAGAGTCCATGATTAGAACTCTGGAGGTGTGAAGTTCAATATTTAGCAGAATCCAGTGGAACCTGCGGACACGTTACATGCACAGTCATGCATAACTCATCGATTAGACATACCATGCATGGAGTAAACAAAAGAGAATGGGCACAAGAGAGAAACACTCACCCAAAATGGTAAGGAAATAGAATATGACTTTTGAGTTGATGCTTTCTAAGAAACTTGTACAGGTCTTTATCCACGTCTTCGGGGTGATGTTGTAACACATGTCCATTAACGATATGTGGGTCAATGAACCCAACATCATGGATGTTTCTTATTTTGCATTCCCAAATCTTCAATCTGCATAATAGCGTACGCAACAATATAGTTAGGACAATATATATATAGTGCAGGCAATGAAGAACGAGATGAGGTAGAAATAAATCACTTACAGAACGTAGCAACTCAGCATAGATTTGTCGAGGTCGCGCAGATTGAACAGCTGGAACAATTCACTCATATGAACTTGTACAGAGTACCGTTTGGTGTGATGCTCATCTGTAACATCCGCATAAACATATTCTTTGTCGGCCCATGTTATGAATTGCTTGTACCAACGTAGCAGATTTCGCATTTGTGGTGGTAGACTCTTTGCCCGCGCAGGCTCGACGAGAGGCCCATTCCGCACATATTGTAATGCTATCTCACATACTGGCGCATCCTCAAGGCCTAAGAAGGCACGAAGAGTCAAACCCATCTCAGACGCTTGTTTCATGGCACCCGCTACAGTCAATCCAAGTGCTGCCGCAGCTGCTATGATCTCGGGGTCCTCTTCCGGACCGGCTTTCACTATGAGCGGGGGGATCGATTGTTTCTTCTGCATCCCGAGCTGGTCAACTTGTTTCCCGCTTTTTTTACTTTCTTCTTTCTCCTCCTTCAATATTTTTGCTTGCCTACGAAGTTCATGTCCATAGTCGTCAGGCATATTCATCTCGGCTTGGGACGGTGTCGTCAAAAAATCCTTAGCCCACTTCTTTTGCTTCTCAGTGAATACTTGCTTGGGCTCAGGCTCTTTTTTCGTCTTCATATCCGCCTTCCATTTCTCATAATCAGCAGACGCGGCCAATTTGGTTTCAGCTTCACTAAGTTCCCCAGGCCTTGGGAGGAGAGGCTTCAGTGATGGCTCCGGTACCCTTGTGGTCTTAGGTACATAAGGGTCCGGGTTAATAGTCCAGGAGCGGGTTTCCTTGCTGTCCGCCTGCTTCTGCTTCTTCGCCGGAGGTGGATTGGGGGGCGTCGTACCCGCCGGAGGAGGATTGGGGGGCCTCGTACCCGCCGGAGGTTGTGGATCGGGGGACGGCGTCGAATGGCGTGAAGGAGGTGTAGGTGAACCCCCACGACCACCACCACCGCCACCACTGCAACCACCACCACCACCACCATCGGAGGGGGGTGGACTTGCTAGCCTTGGCGCCTCGCCTGGAAACACCATGTACTTCTTTTTCCATAGAATGAACTGGTGCTTGACATCTCCAAGTCTTCTCTCCCCTTCGGGTGTAGGTTTGTCAATCTCCAGGTCCTCAAACCCTTGGACTATGTCTTCCACCGTGACACGAGCATAGCCATATGCAATGGGGTTGTTGTGGTGGAGTGCTCAAGGTGTACAGGGTAAAGCACTGCCGCTAGCTACCTTCGTGGAAACGTTCCCCACGGGATAATGCAGATCACATTCTTTCATCTCCTTTACATCATCCACGGGGTAGTGAGGCTCCGGTGCACGAATCTCGATCATCGGTGCACTAGCACCAGGCGGGGCATCCGTGGAAGCCACGCTGCTTCTCCGCTGCTGGCTTCCGCGATCCGCTTCATGATCTTCATGCGGCCCTGCAGCCGATTTTTCTTTCACTAGTTCATGCACGGTCTGCTTCAACTCATGGAGTTCCGATGCAAACTTCGTCATAAGATCTGCATCCCGGTCCGTCTTTCTCTTACGGCTTCTGTAACAGTACGGGTCATTGTCCTGGGAAAACCCTACTTTCCACGGAACTTTGCCTTTGCCTCGTACACGTCCTCCGTGTTCATCATTCCCGAGGGCTGTTGTCAGTGCGTCTTTCTCTCTGTTGAACTTGATCAAGCCCTCTTGAGCTCGGGTCATTGCGTCAATAAGGGCTTGGGTGGGAGCAAACTATCTCTGCCGGTGAACACACACCCCTGTCTCCGGGTCTAGCGATCCCCCATGCCGGTACCACCAGCTTTTGGCCCTTGGGTCCCATCCCTCTGTACCTAGAGGGATTCCTCGCACCCTCAGGTCCTCCTCCATCTTCTGCCACCTAGGCTCCGAAAGGCGGTATCCTCCTGGCCCCATAATATGATGGAACTTTTTCTTACTCGCATTATCCTTATTTTTTCTCGATATTTCCTTGAAATGCTCCGATTGCTTTTGCCTCACAAATTCTGGCCAATCATCTTTCAGTTTCTCATGTTGTCCATGGAAATCCGGAGTCTTGCCCTTGTTGACATAGTCACGGGTTAAATTTTTCTTGAAGTTCCGGAATGCTTCGCCCATCTTCTGAAGAGCGAACTCTTTAACTAGCCTCCTCCTCTGACGTCCACCCGGAACCTCGTTACCGAATTCATTGACTTTGTTGTATTCCGGAGGTAGAATGAAATGTTCCATAAGCTTTCTCCAGCAATCCTTTTTCGTTCTCTTGTCGACAAAACTGAAACCAAGACGTGCCTTCTTTGGCTCCTTCCATTCCTGGACGGTGATCGGGACGTTGTCTCTAACAACGACTCCGCATTGGTTGATAAACTTTGAGGTGTGCTGTAGGGGCTTGCCGGTTTCACTGAAAAACTCAATGGCATATGTTTCTCCTGTTTTCATTGCCTTGGATTTGCCACGCTTTGTCGTACTCGATCCGGAGGGCTAAAAAAAGAAAGAGAGTTGCGCGCATTAATACATATGTATTCACATTTCAGTAAGTTTGTATCACGAGAGGCTCAATGTATATATATACCTCTCCGGAGGTGGTTGCTACTTGCAATTCGAGATCGTCGGTTGTTGACGGTTGACCTCCGTCGACAATGTCCGTTCCTTCACCTTCTTGATCATCGACAATCTCTGTTCCACCGTCAAGGTTCAGATAAGAAGAGATTACATCCTCTTGTTGCTCATATTCTGAGCCCGGCACATAAGGAATCTCGTTGTTGATGATGAACATTAAATAACGTTCAGCCTCCGGATCCCTAAGCGGCTCGGTTCTATCGTCCGCCATATGTCACTCGTGCATGTAGTAAAAATTCTTTAAGTATAAAGGAATTAAAAAATAAGATTAAGGGGACATAGAGGAGGAGGAATTAAAAAATAAGATTCTTTAAGTAAAAATTCTTTTTTTCTTCTTCTTCCTTTCTTCTTCCTCTTTCTTCTTTCTTTCTTCTTCTTCCTTTCTTCTTCCTCTTTCTTCTTCTTCCTTTTTCTTCTTCCTTCTTCTTCTTCTGCCGACGCGCGGAGGACGGCAGGCAGGGCCAGCGGGCGGCGGGCGGCAAGGCGTCGGGCGGCGGGCGGCAGGGCGGCGGGCAAGGGCGGCGGGCAAGGGCGCAGGGCACGGGCGGCGGGCAAGGGCAGGGCACGGGCGGAGGCGGCGCTCACTGGGGACGGGGGCGGCGGCGCGCAGGGCTTCGGCGTCGGCGTCGGCGTCGGGGCAGGGCTTCGGCGTCGATCGGCGTCGGGGCAGCGCTTCGGCGTCGAGAGAGAGGAGAATGGGAAGTGGCGAAACTGCTAAGTGCAGTATTTATAGACGCACCTTTAGTCGCGGTTGGAAAGGCGGACCGTGACTAAAGGTACCCTTTAGTCGCGGCTGGCCACACCAACCGCGACTAAAGGGTACCCTTTAGTCGCGGTCCGCCTCCCCAACCGGGACTAAAGGGTTTTGGCGCCGCTTTCGTTCCCGCGCAGAAAGACCCTTTAGTCGCGGTTGGGGACAACAACCGCGACTAAAGGGTACCCTTTAGTCGCGGTCCTCCTCCCCAACCGGGACTAAAGGGTCTGTGCTGGAACTGGCGCGGTGCAGTGGGATGTTTAGTCCCACCTCGCTAGCCGAGAGGCTTCGACAGTGGTTTATAAGCGCGGCTGTGCTCACCACTTCGAGCTCCTCTCAAATGCAGGCTTACGGGCCTATTCTGTCACTATGTGCCTGTGGGCCTACTGGGCCTTCTGCGGGCCTGAATCCTGGCCCATTAATGGGTTTCTAGTCGTATTCAGGCCGTGGTGGCCCAGTAGGTGGCATATTTTTTATTTTTTGCTTGTTTTTTGTTTTCTTTTTTGCTTTATTTATTTTGTTTTGTTTTTCTTCTTTTTTTTCCTTCCTTTTTTCCTTTTTCCTTTTTTCTTCCGTTTTTTCTTCTGTTTTTTTCTTCTGTTTTTTTCTTATGTTTTGGCATATTTTTTATGTTTTGCCTTTTTTTGTTTTCTTTTTTCCTTTATTTATTTTGT
>NC_057814.1:611457265-611462640 GCF_018294505.1 Triticum aestivum
TTTGTTTTTCTTCTTTTTTTTTCTTCCTTTTTTCCTTTTTCCTTTTTTCTTCTATTTTTTCTTCTGTTTTTTTCTTCTGTTTGTTTTTTTCTTATGTTTTTCTTCTGTTTGCTTTTTTCTTCTGTTTTTCCTTTTTTCTTCTGTTTTTTTCGTCCTTTTTCCTTCTTTCTTCTTCTTCCTTTTTCCTTTTAAAATCAGAAAAATAAAACTAATTCATTTTAAAATCCCTTGAAGGTTTGACAAAAGGTTTGATACATCATTCAGTTCAACGACCAAATACAAAGTTTGGTACAATAAATTATTACACATCAATTCTTCCCTTGTGTCCCTGCTTGCTTACGATTGTGCCGTATCCATGGAGCATCCTCATCATTTAACTTAATGCTTGGGTCAGTGTTCACTTTGAAGGGCGGAATTTCACCAAACATATTATAATCTTCTGACATGTCTGTCTTGTCCTCCACTCCCACGATGTTTCTTTTCCTTGAAAGAACAATGTGGCGCTTTGGATCATCGCATGATGTACTGATCGTTTTCTTATCTTTCCGTTTCCTCGGTTTGCTACTCATGTCCTTCAAATAAAAAACCTGAGCGACATCTTTGGCAAGGACGAATGGTTCGTCAAGGTAACCAAGATTGTTGAAATCCACCATTGTCATTCCGTATTGCTCGTCCACCTTTACCCCACCTCCTGTTAGCTTGAACCATTTGCACCGGAACAAAGGGACCTTAAAGGAGGGTCCATAGTCAAGTTCCCATATCTCCTCTATGTAACCATAATATGTGACCTTTTGCCCATTCTCGGTTGCTGCATCAAAGCGGACACCACTGTTTTGGTTGGTGCTCTTTTTATCTTGGGCGATGGTGTAAAATGTATTCCCATTTATCTCGTACCCTTGGAAAGTCATTATAGTCGAAGATGGTTTCTTGGCCAACATGTACAACTGATCTCCAACATCATTGTCATTCATTAAATGTTTTCGCAACCAACTGCCAAAAGTCTCCATGTGGGCCTTTCTAATCCAGGATTCAGGCTTCCCCGGGTTGTCCGAGCGTAAAATATTCTTGTGTTGCTCGAAGTACGGAGCCACCAAGCTGGAATTTTGCAGAACTGTGTGGTGTGCTTCAGTCATAGAATGACCGTCCATACATATCGTGGATTCCCTTCCGATCTTGCCTTTTCCACTTAGTCTCCCCTCGTGCCGCGATTGAGGAATACCAATCGGCTTAAGGTCAGGAACATAGTCAATACAGAACTCAATTACCTCCTCATTTCCATAGCCCTTGACGATGCTTCCTTCTGGCCTAGCACGGTTACGAACATATTTCTTTAATACTCCCATGAACCTCTCAAAGGGGAACATATTGTGTAGAAATACAGGACCGAGAATGGAAATCTCTTCGACTAGGTGGACCAGGAGGTGCGTCATAATATCGAAGAAGGATGGTGGGAACACCAACTCGAAACTGACAAGGCATTGGACCACATCGTTCTGTAACCGTGGTAGATCTTCTGGATTGATTACCTTCTGAGAGATTGCATTGAGGAATGCACATAGCTTCACAATGGCTACTCGAACATTTTCCGGTAGGAGCCCCCTCAAAGCAATCGGAAGCAATTGCGTCATAATCACGTGGCAGTCGTGAGACTTCAGGTTTTGGAACTTTTTCTCCGCCATGTTTATTATTCCCTTTATATTCGACGAGAAGCCAGACGGGACCTTCATACTGCTCAGGCATTCAAAAAATGACCTTCTCTTCTTTGGTAAGAGCGTAGCTGGCACGACCTTGAAACCATTCCGGATGCCGGTCATCTGGGTCTTTCAAAAGTTGCTGGTCCTGCCGTGCTTCCTTTGTATCATTTGTCTTCCCATACACGCCCAAGAAGCTTAGCAGGTTCACGCAAATATTCTTCGTAACATGCATCACGTCGATTGCAGAGCGGACATCTAGGACTTTCCAATATTCTAGCTCCCAAAATATAGATTTCTTCTTCCACATGGGTGCGTGCCCGTCAACTCCCCGCGGAACTGATTGTCCGCCAGGACCCTTTCCAAAGATGACTTTCAAATCCTTGACCATATCAAATATCTCAGCACCAGTACGTTCCACAGGCTTCGGCCGGTGATCTGCCTTCCCGTTGAAATGCTTGCCTTTCTTTCTTACGTTATGATTTCGGGGAAGAAATCGACGATGACCCAGGTATACGTTCTTCTTACAATTAACCAAACGTACACTTTCAGTCTCATGTAAGCAGTGCGTGCATGCATTGTATCCCTTATTTGTCTGTCCCGAAAGGTTACTGAGAGCAGGCCAATCGTTGATGGTTACAAAAAGCAACGCTCGTAGGTCAAATTCCTCTCCTTTGTGTTCATCCCAGACACGTACACCAGGTCTGGCCCACAACTGTAAAAGTTCTTCAACTAATGGCCTTAGGTACACATCGATGTCGTTGCCGGGTTGCTTAGGGCCTTGGATGAGAATTGGCATCATAATGAACTTCCGCTTCATGCACAACCAAGGAGGAAGGTTGTAGATGCATAGAGTCACGGGCCAGGTGCTATGGCTGGAGCTCTGCTCGCCAAAAGGATTCATGCCATCAGTACTTAGACCAAATCTTATGTTCCTTGCGTCAGCTGCAAAATCTTTGAACACTCTGTCGACCTTTCTCCATTGCGTTCCATCAGCGGTGTGTCTCAACTCCCCGTCGGACTTACGGTCCTCTTTGTGCCATCGCAACGACTTGGCATGCTTTTTGTTCATGAACAGACGTTTCAACCGTGGTATTATAGGAGCATACCACATCACCTTGGCGGGAACCCTCTTCCTGGGTTTCTCGCCCTCAACATCGTCACCAGGGTCATCGCCTCTGATCTTATAACGCAATGTAGTGCATACAGGGCATTCATTCAAATTCTCGTATTCACCGCGGTAGAGGATGCAGTCGTTAATGCATGCATGTATCTTCAGAACCTCTAAACCTAGAGGGCAGACAGCCTTCTTTGCTTCGTACGTACTGGCGGGCAACTCGTTATTCTTCGGGAACATATTCTTCAACATTTTCAGCAAATTTTCAAATGATGAGTCACCTACACCGTCCTGTGCCTTCCATTTTAGCAAATCCAGTGTGCAGCCCAGCTTTTTCAGACTATTATCGCATCCTGGATACAACGACTTTTTGTGATCCTCTAACATGCGATCCAAATTCTCGCTATCCTTGTTAGTTTCGCAGCGTCTCCGTGCATCAGCAATGGTCCGACCAAGATCATCAGCGGGCTCATCATGTGCCTCTTCTTCACCTTCACCTAACCCTTCCCCACCTTCAGCATCATCCTCCATGAAAGTATCACCGAAATGATCATGATAGTTGTCATCGATATCATCCCCTTCTTCATCTTCTTCCATTCTAACCCCTCTTTCTCCATGCTTGGTCCAACAATTATAGCTTCGCATGAAACCGTGCCGAAGCAGGTGCATGTGAACGTCTCTTGAGGAGGAGTAACCCTTCTGATTCTTACAGACAGCACATGGACAGATAATAAAACCTTGCTGCTTGTTCGCATTTGCCACTATGAGGAAATCTTTCAAACCCGTAGTGAACTCGCCGGAGAGTCGGGGACCGTACATCCATTGTCGATTCATCTGTATTATTATTATATAAAGTATATAATTAACCATCATGCATTTGTTAAACTAACTAGCTAGAAATAATACAAATTAAACAATGAACTACACACATGCATATTTTATCAATGACACATGAAAGGTTCAAGTTGCTAACCGCGATCGCGGAGGAAAAATAAATGAGAAATCTCAAGTGTGGCTCGGACACTTCATATCATGTTTGTTTCAGGCTCTCGGGCATTTCATCAAACACCTTGTGTGCATAGGAGGAACCATAAGCAAACCCAGCACCCCCTTCTGAAAATTGTGAAGTGAGCTGAGTGAAGTGAAGTGAGCTGAGTCCTATATATAGGGATGGGCCTTTAGTCCCGGTTGGCCTGGCCAACCACAACTAAAGGCCTTCGGGGACCTTTAGTCACGGTTGGCCAGGCCAACCAGGACTAAAGCCCCTCCCGTCCGCCAGCTGGATGGGCCTTTAGTCCCGGTTGGCCTGGCCAACCGCGACTAAAGGCCTTCGGGGACCTTTAGTCCCGGTTGGCCAGGCCAACCGGGACTAAAGCCCCTCCCGTCCGCCAGCTGTCGACCGAGCGCGCTGGGCCCAGATAGTTGGTCGCGGGTCTCCTCCCGAACCGCGACTAAAGACCCCTTTGATCGCGGTTCGATTGTTTTGGGGACTAATGGGGACGTATGGAAGCCTCTTTTTCTACCAGTGGATGTGCACTGATGTCGATCGCAGGCTTGCTCGGCTAACCAAGAAAGAGTCATTTTCCATGTAGTGTTAGGCTGCTGAAGACATGTTGTCCACCTAACGGGTATGTGCGGCTTAATATACCAGGACATGGACAAACATAATTTTGACTTAAAAAGAGTGTTTCGATTCTAATTAGACGGGCAATCCACTTGTGTCAATATTTCATAAAGAAAGGATCACAGAATGTATAATCATTGGTGTAACGACACCAACGAATAATATGAATCTCGAGTTAACAAGTGGTGTTAAAACTTGACGACTTGACTCCCATGTACGATCGCTGACCTGACATTGTCCCTGGATAAAGATTGGCAGCCACCAATTATCAGATACAGACGAATCATTTTCACAAGAGAGCAGGTATACCTTGAATCAAATTCAGCAGGTTCCTCCGATATGCATTCTACTACCCGACACAAACAGTTCGCCATCTTATGAATGGATTGCTTGCTGGTGAATTATACAAAATTTTGTCCAGTGACCTTTTTGTAGTTTCAAATTATCTGTCTGGCCAAAACTGGTGCAAGGGGGCTGGTGCGCGGCGCGCGTAGTCGTCGAAGGCCCGGCTGGGTCTCTGCAGGGAGGTGGGCGCGGTGGCCTGGGCGCGCCAAGTGCTCTGGCTATGTGGCAGCGGCGGCCGGCCGGGTCTTGTCCTAGATCTGCTTTGTCTGGTGCCCGGGGCGGCAGGGGCTCTACACGCAGCGTGTAGTGGTGGCGGCGACCCTGTTATCTTTGGGTCTGTACTGATGGTGCGCAGGACTGGGCCGGCGCCGGTGGTGCCGGCCATAAGCGTGACGGGGAAGGTCCAGATTGGGGCTCGGGTGGATCGGAGCATGTGCTTCGGGTAGGAGAGGTCGGGCTTGGCCCGGGATGTGCTCGCGAGTGGTGCTCGTGCTCCCCTCATGGGTACGGTGCTCGGTGGTGGTGGTGGTCATGACATCATTGCGTCGGTACCCTGGTGATCACGAGCATGATGTCGTGTGAACTCGCTTGGCCATGG
>NC_057814.1:611463430-611465112 GCF_018294505.1 Triticum aestivum
TCTCTCTCTCTCTCTCTCTCTCTCTCTCTCTTTCTCAGGGGCGGCGTCCTGATCTAGATCTAGGGATCTGACATCATCGCTCTCCTCTCGGCGGCCTCATGGTGGCGTGGGTGAGTAGCCAAGAGAAAGCTCAGTGCCTTAGCGCTGACAACGGTTGTTGCGCTCTTCTTGAAGACGTCGCTCTGGTTCTTCTCTTTGTGTCAGGGCTTCGGGCGAACACCTTCGTCCGGTGTGGACTCGGCAGCGGCGAAGCTCGGTGCCGTTCTCCCTCTTGGGGTGTTGTCGTGGAGCTTACGTGTGCTAGATCGTAGCGTGGGGGTGTTTAGTTCGTCCGGTGCTCGTTGCTGGTAGCGTAGTCACGTGCGTTCTGCCTGTGCTAGATATCTCAAGATCAACTTGGTAAGAGGGCTATCTCACCATCTTATATCGTTCAACCGTGTACTTTTTCAGGTATTGCTTTGTTTATAAAGCGGGGCGGAACTCTGTTTGAAGATACATCTTGTCCACCTAACGGGAATACGCACCTTAATATACTAGGATAGAGACCAATGTAATTTGGGCTTAAGAGGCTTTTTACTATAATTAGACGGGTCATCCACTTGTGTCCATATTCAATAAAGAAAGGATCGGAGCAGGTATGATCATTGGTGTCAGCCAACACCAACAGAATAATATGAAACTCGAGTTATTATGTGGTGCTCAAACATGACGACTGGACTCCCATGTACGATCGATGACCTGACATTGTCTCTGGATAAAGACTTCGCAACCACTAATTAGCAGAGATAGACGGATCATTTTCACGAAAGAGCGGATATACCTCGAATCCAATTCAACAGGTTCCTTTGATATGCATTCTACTACCCGACATAAAGAGTTCGCCATCTTATGACTGGTTTGGTTGCTGGTTAATTATACAAAATTTTGCCCAATTCCTTGGACCTTCTTTATGTAATTTCAAATTATCTGTCTGGTTGGTACAACAATTTATGTATATTAAGGCATCAAACCGAGTAAGCCTCATTAGTGACGAATGTGTGCATGTGGTTGTAAGAATTTCAAGCCGCAATGTCTATGTGCAATGTATCTGTAGTACTGCGCTTTATTTGCTAACAACTATCAATTTAAATATGCTTAAATTAACCTATGTGTTGATTCCCTTATTTTATATATTAGGATAACATGGCTAAACTAAAGTCATTAATAGCGCAAAAATATTCTCGCCGGCTTGATTCAAAGGACGCCATTACAGGCTCAACTGCGTTAAATAGATGTCTATATCTCCTCACATGGGAGGTGATGCACTAAGATAGGACCCCGACAAGTCCCGAACATTCGGATTTTAAGCATGTCACCCTAAACTTTTTCCATGGCATCTTTAATTCACATGAGGTGGCAACTTTAGTTTTTAAAGGATGGCAACTTTGTCATGGTTCGTTATTTTGTCAGAAAATTGCCAGGTTTGCCTACCTCGCGAGAACTAAAGTTGCCATGAAAAACGTTCGGATTGCCATTCTTAAAATCCAAACATTCGGGATTTATCATTTCCGCTAAAATAATATGGTGTGCCACATTTGGTAGTACATTTTCGGTCATGTCTATATCTACTACAATTATAAAGTTTAAATCATGTGACGTATCAATTACATCCCACACACAATCAAATCTTGTGCGCTGTCTTG
>NC_057814.1:611465411-611500747 GCF_018294505.1 Triticum aestivum
GAGAGAGAGAGAGAGAGAGAGAGAGTAGGTGGTTAGTATGAACCGCCTAGACCAGGAATCTTTGACAAGTGGCCCTTACCCCATGCATTACTCGACCGGACCATATATGATCAGGGGTTATCTTTGCCGGTACACCAGAAACGACTAGGAAGTGTTTGAGTAATTTGTATCATGCTTTTTCCTACTATACTTGCTAATGGGATTCTATGTTGATCCTATCTGTTGTATGATTTTTGTGACTTTGTCCTTTGTGCTAATTAAACATTTTTACAACTCTGTATAGCCGAACAAGTTGTAGTAGTGAGTCGTCAATGTCATACACCCGTCAGGGACGACGTGTACTGATGTCGACCATATGCTAGCTCGCAACTTGAAGCTAATCAAGGAAGAGTCTTTTTTCCATGTATTGTCAGGCTGCTGAAGACATTTTATCCACCTAATGGGCATATGCACCTTAATGTACTAGGACAGGGACAAATGTAATTTGGGCTTAAGTGTGTTTCAATTATAATTCTCGGATCAGGCTTTCGCCCCGCTTTATGTATAAAGCAATAATCAAACAACGGCTGAATGGTCCAAGATGGCGAGGAGTCCCTCATACAAAGCCAATGCTTGAATTACAATTAGACGGGTCATCCGCTTGTGTCCATATTCAATGAAGAAAGGATCGGAGCAGGTATGATCATTGGTGTCCACCTAACAGGCATATGCACCTTAATATACTAGGATAGGGACAAATGTAATTTGGGCTTAAGAGTGTGTCGATTATAATTAGACGGGTCATCCACTTGTGTCCATATTCAATAAACAAAGGAACAGAGCAGGTATGATCATTGGTGTCAACAGACAGCAAAAGAATAATATGAAACTCGAGTCATTAAGTGGTGCTAAAACATGATGACTTGACCCCCATGTACGATCCGTGACCTGAAATTGTCCCTGGAAAAATACTTCGCAACCACTAATTATCAAAGATAGATGAATCATTTTCACAAAAGAGCATACATACCTCGAATCCAATTCAGCGGGTTCCTTCGATATGCATTCTACTACCCGACACAAAGAGTTCACCATCTTATGACTGGTTTGCTTGCTGGTGAATTATATTAAAAAATTGCCCAATTCCTTGGACCTTCTTTTTGTAATTTCAAATTATCTGTTTGGTTGCTACAAAAAATTATGCATATCAAGGCATCAAACCGAAGAAGCCTCATTAGTGACCAATGTGTGCATGTGGTTGTAAGAACTTCAAGCCGCAATGTCTATGCGCAATGTATCTGTAGTAGTGTGCTTTATTTGCTAACAACTATCAATTTGAATATGCTTAAATTAACCTTTGTGTTGATTCCCTAATTTTAAATATGATGTTAAATGGCTAAACTATAGTCACTAATAGTGCAAAAATATTCTCATAGGCTTGACTAAAACGACACCATTACAGGCTCAACTATGTTAAATAGATGTCTATCTCTGCTCACATGGGAGGTGATGCACTATGATAGGACCCTGATAAGTCCCGTAGGTTCGGATTTTTAGCATGTCACCCCGAAATTTTTCCATGGCAACTTTAGTTCACATGAGGTGGCAATTTTAGATGTGAACCATTCCAACTTTGTCCCGGTTCGTTATTTTGTCAGAAAATTCCCATATTTGCCAACCTCGCCTGAACTAAAGTTGCCATGAAAAACGTTCGGATTGCCATGCTTAAAATCCGAACATTCGGGATTTATCATTTCCACTAAGACAATATGGTTTGTCACATTTGGTAGTACATTTTTGGTCATGTCTATATCTACTACAATTATATTCTTTAAATCATGTGACATATCAATTACATCCCATGTAACATGAAACCACGTACTTGGTATAGGGATTTCTATTTTGTTCTAACTGTTGTACGTTTTTTCTACGAGTTTGTCGTAATTAAAGGTTTTTACAGCTCTGTGTAGCTGAACAAGTTGTACTAGCGGGCTGCTAATGTCGTCAGCAGGATGTGCACTGATGTCGACCGCAGGCTTGCTCGCTAGTAGAGGCTTATCTGGGAAGAGTCTTTTTCCATGTAGTGTTATGCTGCTGAATACATGTTTTCCATGTAGTGTTAGGCTGCTGAATACATGTTGTCTTTTTCCAAGCACCTTAATATACTAGGACAGGGACAAATGTAATTTGGGCTTAAGAATGTTTTGATTCTACTTAGACGGGTCATCCGCTTGTGTCCATATTCCATAAAGAAAGGATCGGAGCGGAGCAGGTATGGTCGTTGGTGTTAGTCGACACTAACAGATTAATATAAATCTCGAGGTAATAAATGGTGCTAAAAGATGACAGACTTGACTCCCATGCCCGATCGTTGACCTGGTTTTGTCCCTGGATAAAGACTTACTCCCTCCGTCCCAAAATATAAGAACGTTTTCTATACTAAGCTAGTGTCAAAAACGTTCTCATATTTCGGGACAGAGGGAGTACCAATTATCGGATATAGACGAATCCTTTTCACAAGAGAGCAGGTATACCTCGAGCCCAATTCAGCTGGTTCCGCGATATGCATTCCACTACACGAGTACAGGACATAGAGTTCGCCATCTTATGACTGGTTTGCTTGCTGGTGAATTATACAAAATTTATCCAGTTCCCTAGGCCTTATTTTCGAAATTTGAAATTATCTGTCTGGTTGCTACAACAGTTTATACATATTAAGGCGGTAAATCTTGGGACATTTTTTTTTTTTTAGGATAAGGCCCAAGATCTATATTAAAGGACTTAGAATGCCAAACAAACTCAACCTCCAGCACGAGCCAAATGTACGCCACCCGTGCTGCTCCATTGTTCGAGCCAGACTAATAATTTATCTTCCGTCCAGATAAGATCTAGCTGGGCCAACGCCGCGACGAAGAAGTCGTCATCTTCTTGGTCATCCCATCATAGAAGTGTTGCTTACATTGGAAATCCAATAGTTGAAACACCTCCTTGAAAAAACAATTGCCACCTCTGCAATGACGGTGAAGGGAACGCTGCTGCAACGAGAAAGGAGCACGGACCACTAGAAAATAATATGCCGCATAAGGGAGACATCCAATGAAAGAATAGGAGACCACAGCATTAAATAATAGAGCTAGTATAATAGGTCCTTGTCAGCCGGCTACAAGCTGCTCCACGTCAACGAAATCTTCATCATCCCGGCGCTCTCCATGACGAGGAGGGAGTAGTTCACCCTCGGGGCTGAGGGTATGTACCAGTAGCTATGTGTTTTGATGTCTCTCTCTCGTGTTCTTGATTTGGCACGATCTTGATGTGTCGCGAGCTTTGCTATTATAGTTGGATCTTATGATGTTTCTCCCCCTCTACTCTCTTCTAGTGGATTGAGTTTTCCCTTTGAAGTTATCTTATCGGATTGAGTCTTTAAGGATTTGAGAACACTTGATGTATGTCTTGCCGTGCTTATCTGTGGTGACAATGGGATATCACATAATCCACTTGATGTATGTTTTGGTGATCAACTTGCGGGTTCCGCCCATGAACCTATGCATAGGGGTTGGCACACGTTTTCGTCTTGACTCTCTGGTAGAAAGTTTGGGGCACTCTTTGAAGTACTTTGTGTTGGTTGAATAGATGAACCTGAGATTGTGTGATGCATATCGTATAATCATGCCCACGGATACTTGAGGTGACAATGGAGTATCTAGGTGACATCAGGGTTTTGGTTGATTTGTGTCTTAAGGTGCTATTCTAGTATGAACTCTATGATAGATTGAACGGAAAGAATAGCTTCATGTTACTTTACTACGGACTCTTGAATAGATCGAGCAGAAAGGATAACTTTGAGGTGGTTTCATACCCTACCATAATCTCTTCGTTTGTTCTCCGCTATTAGTGGTTTGGAGTGAATCTTTGTTGCATGTTGAGGGATAGTTATATGATCCAATTATGTTATTATTGTTGATAGAACTTGCACTAGTGAAAGGATGAACCTTAGGCCTTGTTTCTTACCATTGCAATACCGTTCGTGCTCATTTTTACCATTAGTTACCTATATCTACCATCCATATTTTCAGATTACAAATACCTATATCTACCATCCATATTGCACTTGTATTTCCATCTCTTCGCCGAACTAGTGCACCTATACAATTTATCATTGTATTGGGTGTGTTGGGACACAAGAGACTCTTTGTTATTTGGTTGCAAGGTTGCTTGAGAGAGACCATCTTCATCCTACGCCTCCCACGGATTCATAAACCTTAGGTCATCCACTTGATGGAAATTTGCTACTGTCCTACAAACCTCTGCACTTGGAGGCCCAACAACGTCTACAAGAAGACGGTTGCGTAGTAGACATCAAGCTCTTTTCTGGCGCCATTCCTGGGGAGGCTAGGTAAGCGGCACTCACACCCCGTCAACTAAGCTCTTTTCTGGCGCCGTTGTCGGGGAGGTGAGTGCTTGAAGGTATATCTTTAGATCTTGCAATCAAATATTTTTGTTTCTTGTTTTATCACTAGTTTAGTCTATAAAAGAAAACTACAAAAAAATGGAATTGAGTTTGACTCATACGCTTCATCTTTTTAATATCTTCTGTAAGTATGATGAAAAGGAAAATTGTGCTCAAGTGCTAGAAGAAGAAGTCTATAAAATGTTTGGCACTAAATCTTTGAATGATGAGCATGATTGCAATGTTGTTAGTATGAATTCCTTGAATATCCATGATGCTAATGATATGCAAAGCCACAAGCTTGGGGAAGCTATGTTTGATGAAGATGATATTTTTTGTCCCCCAAGTTTTGATGAGCAAATTTATTATGATGATAGCATGCCTCCTATTTATGATGATTATATTGATGAAAGTGGATTTGGAGAGGTCATGACTTTATTTAGTGATGAATCCACTATTTCGGAAGAGGTTCCAATTGATTATGAGAATAAAGTTGGTATCTATGATGATTATTGTGATGACATGTTTGCTATGAAGAATAATTATAACCATGAATCTTGTCATCATGATTTTAATTTTCAATTGGATTATGCCTCACATGATAGTTATTTTGTAGAGTTTGCTACTATTGATGAGAATAAATTTGCTTATGTGGAGAGTAGGAAAATTTCTAGGAAAGTAGATCATGAAAAGAATGCTTTAGGTGCTGGTTATATTGTTGAATTCATTCATGATTCTACTGAAAGTTATTATGAGGAGGAACATATGCTTGTAGGAGTTGCAATGATATCAAGTTTCCTCTCTATGTGCTTAAAATTTTGAAGTTATACTTGTTCAGCCTTCCTATGCTAGTTGATTATTGTTCCCATAAGTTGTTTGCTCACACAATACCTATGCATAGGAAGTGGGTTAGACTTAAATGTGCTAGTCATATGCTTCATGATGCTCCCGTTATGTTTCAATTCTTATCTTTTATGTGAGCATCATTGTCATCATCATGCCTAGCTAGGGGCGTTAAATGATAGCGCTTGTTGGGAGGAAACCCAATTTTATTTTAGTTTCTTGCTTTTTGTTCCTGTTTAGTAATTAATAAATCATCTAGCCTCTGGTTATATGTGGTTTTATGTTTTAATTAGTGTTTGTGCCAAGTAAGACCTATAGGATCTTCTTGGATGATAGTTATTTGATCTTGCTGAAAATTCCAGAAACTATCTGTTCACGAAAACAATTGTATAAAATCACCAGAACGTGATAAAATACTTATTCCAATTGCAGCAGATCAATAATAAAATTATCTAGGTCTTCCTATTTTTGTAGAATTTTTTGAGTTTCATAAGTTTGCGTTAGTTACAGATTACTACAGACTGTTCTGTTTTTGACAGATTCTGTTTTTCGTGTGTTGTTTGCTTATTTTGATGAATCTATGGCTAGTAAAATAGTTTATAAACCATAGAGAAGTTGGAATACAGTAGATTTAACACCAATACAAAGAAATAATGAGTTCATGACAGTAACTTGAAGTGGTGTTTTGTTTTCTTTCGCTAACGGAGCTCACGAGATTTTCTGTTAAGTTTTGTGTTGTGAAGTTTTCATGTTTTGGGTAACTATTCGATGGACTATGTAATAAGGAGTGGCAAGAGCCTAAGCTTGTCTATGCCCAAGGGACCCCAAGGTAATATTGAAGGAAAACCAAGAGCCTAAGCATGGGGATGCCCCGGATGGCATCCCCTCTTTCGTCTTCGTTCATCGGTAACTTTACTTGGAGATATATTTTTATTCACCACATGATATGTGTTTTGCTTGGAGCGTCAATTTATTTTGTTAGTATTTGTTTTATGTTATTTAAAATTATGTTTTGCATCTATATTCTCAATAAAAATGTCAAGGATAGCCTTTACCATGCTTATTTGGCTAATATACATGTTGCTGTTTGAAAACAGAAAGTTTACCGCTGTTGCAAAAATTCCTTAGAAAAGAAAAAATGTGATAAAATGTTGAAACCTTTTGCATAATAAGCTCTGATATATTTACTACAGTGGGAATTTTATTTCATAATTGTTGGAGCTAGGGAAGTATGATGAATTTTGCATTCTTTACGGACTGTACAGTTTTGGTAGATTGCTGTTATGTTGGCATTGTTTGCATATGTTTGCTTGTTTAATGATTGTATTTGACGATAGGAGTATCAAATATGCACAGGCATTTAGTATGCAATGTTGAATAATAACTTTAGTGATTTGCTACAGTAGAGTATGATAAGGTTTTTGCATTGGTTTATACTAACTTATCTCACGAGTTCTTGTTGAGTTTGGTGTGGATGAAGCTTTCGAGATTTAGGAAACCGAGATATAAAAGGAATTAAGAAGACACAAAAGCTCAAGCTTGGGGATTCGCAAGGCACCCCAAGATAATATTTCAAGAAGTCTCAAGGATCCAAGCTTGGGGATGCCCCGGTAGGCATCCCACCTTTTTTCTTCAACAATTATTGGTTAGTGTCGGTTGAGCCTAAGTTTTTGCTTCTTCACATGATGAGTGCTATCCTTTAAATGTAGTTTTATTTTGCTTTGCTTGCTGCTTGAATAATATCCCAAGATCTGAAATTCTTAAATGAGAGAGAGTCTTCACATAGTTACATAATTATTTAGCTACTCATTGATCTTCACTTATATCTTTTTGGAGTAGTTTGTCATTTACGCGTGTGCTTCACTTATATCCTATGAGTAAATGGTTGAATGAGTTGAATGTCATAAACCTGATATTATATATGTTTCATATGCTTACCCCATTGGGAGTAACGATTTTACATCTAAGAAGTAGAGGCTGTAAATTTATTGAAGGTTAGCAAACTCTGTATTGGTCACTTGAACAATTCATGAAAGAATATTGAAGGAAGAGAGATTTCACATATAAATATACTATCTTGGACATCCTCTATGATTGTGAGCCCCATTAATTATTTTCAAACCTGAGCAAATTAGTTGAAATTGGACAAGGAAGACAACGTAATGAGTTATGCTTGGGTGTATTTGTATAGAAGTTATATTGTTATAGATCCTCCAACATGTGGTGCTTGCTATTTAGAGTCCTTTGCTAGCCTAAATATCTGTACTAAGCGGGAATACTTCTTGTGCATCCGAATCCCTTGAACCAAGTTTCTTCCATGAGTGTCCACTGTACCTACCTATATGCGGCATTTACCTGCCGTTCCAAGTAAATTTGCATGTGCCAAACTCTAAACCTTCAAATAATAATCTGTTTTGTATGCCCGAATCGCTCATGTAGCGACTAGGGGCTGCCAGTATCTTCCATGCTAGGTGGGTTATTCTCACGATGAGTGGACTCTGCTCATCATTCATGAGAAAAATGGCTGGTAACTGGGATGCCCAGTCCCATGATCAAAAGATCAAAATCAAATCAAAATAATTGCAAACAAAACTCCCCCGGGATTGACGTTAGTTGGAGGCACCCGTTGTTTCGGGCAAGCCATGGATTGATGATTGTTGGTGGAGGGGGAGTAAAAACTTTACCATTCTGTTTGGGAACCGCCTATAATGTATGTAGTATGGAAGATATTGGGAACTCTTGGTTGTTATGTTACCTCTCAAAATTATTTTCATCTCTATTTCAAAATCGAGCTCTCGCACCTCTGCAAATCCCTGCTTCCCTCTGCGAAGGGCCTATCTTTTACTTTTATGCAAGAGTCAGTAGTATTCCTTCTCATTCCTACCTACTCTTTAGTTGGCAAGCATCGTGTGTTGGGGAAAGATCTACGCATATATGGCCATGCAAATATATTTGATCTTGAATCATTATTGTTGACAATTATCTATATGATAAGTTAGTTGGGAGGCGAAACACTAAGCCCCTATCTTTGTCTGTGTTCGATGGATGCTATTTGTTCTAAGATTATGCTTTGAGTGGTAGCAATCATGGAAGACTATATGATAGTTGAGTATGTGGAGTTTGCTAAATCAAAGCTCTGACATAGACCCTTCATGCTAGAAAAGGTGATTGAAATTATCATTGATCAAACTTGTGCACCTGCTAGCATTCACACTTCATAAATTATATCTTTTATCATTTACCTACTCGAGGACGAGCAGGAATTAAGCTTGGGGATGCTGATACGTCTCCAACGTATCTATAATTTATGAAGTATTCATGCTATTATATTATCCATCTTGGATGTTTAAAGGGCTTTACTAAGCACTTTTATATTACTTTTGGGACTAACCTATTAACCGGAGGCCCATCCCAAATTGTTGTTTTCTTGCCTATTTCAGTGTTTCGAAGAAAAGGAATATCAAACGGAGTCCAAACGGAATGAAACCTTCGGGAGAGTTATTTTTGGAACGAACGTGATCCAGGAGACTTGGAGTTGAAGTCAAGGAAGCTTCGAGGTGGCCACGAGGGTGGAGGGCGCGCCCCCTGTCTCGTGGGCCGCTCGTGGCTCCCTGACCGACTTCTTTCGCCTAAATAAGTCCATATAACCTAAAACCTTCGGGGAACGAGAATAGATTGGGAGTTCCGCTGCCGCAAGCCTCTGTAGCCACCAAAAACCAATCGGGACCCTGTTCCGGCACCCTGCCGGAGGGGGGGATCCCTCACCGGTGGCCATCTTCATCATCCCGGTGCTCTCCATGACGAGGAGGGAGTAGTTCACCCTCGGGGCTGAGGGTATGTACTAGTAGCTATGTGTTTTGATCTCTCTCTCTCTCGTGTTATTGATTTGGCACGATATTGATGTATCACGAGCTTTGCTATTATAGTTGGATCTTATGATGTTTCTCCCCCTCTACTCTCTTGTAATGGATTGAGTTTTCCCCTTGAAGTTATCTTATCGGATTGAGTCTTTAAGGATTTGAGAACACTTGATGTATGTCTTGCCGTGCTTATTTGTGGTGACAATGGGTATAACGCCCACAATGTGGCTATATCTCCCACGTGTCGAGGCACGACTTAGAGGCATAACCGCATAGTAGTTTTGTCGCAAGAAGGGTCATCTTCACACAATCCCATGTAATGAACAAGAATGGGATAAAGAGTTGGCTTACAATCGCCACTTCACACAATACATAAATATAATCCATACATCATCCAAAATACACACATAGACCGCCTACGGCCAAGATCCAAATGAAAATAAGATAACCCCAAATGCTAGATCCCCGATCGTCCCAACTGGGCTCCACTACTGATCATCAGGAAAAGACACATAGTAACGACCACGTTCCTCATCGAACTGTAGGGGAACGCAGCAGAAAACAAAAAATTTCCGACCTACGCACCAGCCCAGGACCACTATGGAGACTGCATACATGGTTTGATCTTTTTCGTTACCGACTCGTAGCGCAGCGGGAAGTAGAGTCGATGACGATCGGCGGTGCAGATCCCCGCAGCTAGGATTTACAACCTCCCAACCGCGAGGATGTATACCCTCATCTGCTCCTCAGACAGCCCTCCGGGAGGCGGTCGAACAGCCCCCCGGACGGTGTCGCGGACAGCCCTTCAGGAGGACCTTCGAAACTCGAACGGTCACTCGGACAGCCCTTCGGGAGGACCTTCGAAACTCGGACGGTCACACGGACAGCCCTTCGGGAGGCACTCACGAACTAAGACCGAAACTACGATCTCTCTACAGAGTTGCACACATACGGTGTCATCTATCCGGCAGGGCTTCGCCGTCCAGAACTAGTTCCTGCCGGAACCCAAACAGCCTTACGGCTCTACGAAACTCTTTTCGTGGGAGGGAGAGAAGAAGCCAGATAATGCATGGCATGTGTATGAGAGCAAGGGATGAGTGTGGAGGGCTGCCCCTCCACCTCTATTTATAGGAAATCCCAAGGGGGTAGGGTAGTTTCACAAAAAACCCAAAATGCACATGAATGAAGTCCTTCCACAAGGACCTAGGAGTGAAACCAAGGAACAAGAGGGTCCCCAAGGGGGGATACCCCATGTGGCCGGCCACACCCCCATGAGGGGCCCAAAAAATGGCTCCTATCCATCCATGTCATCCCCAAGATCTTTTGGAGCAAAGCCCCAAAAGGTGGCTTTCCATAAAGTAACCATAAAGCTGATTTTCACTATTCACGACGACATTTTTCAGCGTCTGATCGAACTAAAAATATTTATGTGGGCTAAGAACATTTCCAGTACCCACTAAAATGATTTTCAACACGTTCCGAAACAATTCCGGTTTTAGTGATTTTCATCTGCGAAACGCATCTGAAGTGGCTCCGGCAGCTCCGGAACATTTCCGGTTTTTATCTCAGAAAATTCCAAAAAGCTTCTAGAATGATTCTGGCATCCTCCAAGAATTATCAGGCATGTGCCGAAACCAATTTGACTTAATGGTGTATCCCGAAACAACTTTTCGGTATCATCGAAACTTATCCGATGACCTCTCTCTGCGGTACGATTCCGCTGTCCGAAACTTTTCGGTGTCCGAAACTTTTTTGGTGATTTTCTCTCAGACTCCCTGTCTAGTATTCAGCAGATAGATGACCCTTAAGCGTGTGACCCTATAGGTTCGGTGAAGTATAGACATGACCCGGAACCCCTTCCGATCAATGATCAACATCGGAGCCGTGGACACCCATATTGACCCCTATACCCACACGAATAAATATTCGAGTGAACCTCCAGTTGCCGTGTGCTATTCCTGTTGCTTCGTGATATGTTACAAATACCCGAGGTGAGACATGTTGGCATTCCCGTGGATCAACAACTTGTCCACTATGCTAGTTACCTCGTTACCGGTATTGTTCTCTTTTCTCATTATCGTGTTCCGGCATCCCCGTGATCAAATTACAAAGTGTCTGGCCAGACGATGATGGATACCGTAACACCGAGAGGGCCCAGAGATATCTCTCCATCGTCGGAGGAGCAAATCCCAATTTTGAGCTATCAAGTTACTTGACACACTTTTCCATGAACCCGTAAGCCGCCGTAATAGCCACCCATTTACGGATGACGTTTAACAAACCCCAAAGTTCATGAAGCAAGCATGAAGAAACTCGATACTCTCATGGTCTAAGGAATCATGCAAACGTTAACCATCTCTGTGTTATGTACCACTAAACTTGTGACGAATGAATCTCATAGCATAACATCAATCCGGGTCGATTCAACACAAATGTTCTCTTAACATTGTGCCCTCAAGGTTGCTGACATAGACATGCCCATGATCAGGAAAACATAACCATCATGCAACACTTGAGCTAGTCTTAGAGGCCAGACTAGGAATACATTTTACCGTTTATTATTCCACACGTGCATATGAGTCTTCCTCCGAGCCTCGTGGTTATTGCAGACTCGAGAACCATAGCAGTTATAGCATGGAACATAAACATAATTATGAACTCGGAGATAATATCATTTATTATTGCCTCTAGGGCATATCTCCTACAGTCTCCCACTTGCACTAGAGTCAATAATCTAGCTTATGGTAATGCACTTCACACCTGTGGCACACCGGTGTAACTATGCTTCGCTTGTGGTATAGCCTGATGTCCAACGGATCTGATGACTTCAGTTCCGTGTGTATCTTTGCATGTCCTCGCGTTTTCACGTTTTCACAAAATTCATATTTTGTGTGGACTTGGCTTTGTATGTATGTGAATCACAGGTCGAACCTGGATTCCTCAGACTGAGTTATGGAGCAACTACCTGCAGTAGTGTCCCATTGTCAAAAGCCATCTTGGAACTATACTAAGTTCATGAATGAACTATATGATTCAACATCTTCTTTGTCGCTTCTAAGGCGTCAACATACTTAGCCCTTGTTATAGAATTCGCCACAGTAACTAGTTTGAACAAATTCCAACTAACTGTGCCACACATTGTGTGTTACACAAAACCCTTAATTTAAATCGAAAATCGCATGGAAAAAAGATGAAGATTGTATCGATGTAACATTTTACAACGAACTCTTCATGATCTCTGCTTGCGAGAAAACCATGTCATCAGTACTTACTCTAGTACTCTGTGACATCTTTCACTGTTGTCCCATGATCAGTAATTTGATCACTTTGGTATCCATACTCGCAACACCTTGGGAGTATCGGACATATCTGGTTGTTTTACATACCATGGAATACATGATTAATCCAAACACAAAAGTGTGTGGAATCTACATCATGTATTTTACTCATCAGTGTTTTGGGACACCGAGTCTTGCAAAAACTCCTTCCATGTGACTTTGGCAAGAATCACTCCTTGGCATTTTAAATGCTAAAAGGTTTTAGCATCTTGTCAATATGTATTCATTGCTTAGCCCCATAAGGTAAATCTATCTCCATAGATCATCATGCCTAATATTGAGGCTATTTAGCCTAAGCACTTCATCGAAAAACTATTTTCAAATGAAGTCCTAATTCGTGTCAAGAAATTTATTTCCAATTACCAATGTGCCAAGCACATAAGGTTTTTAGAAATATTATTACGCTCCCACTTACTTTCTTGAATTACAAGCATCTTCGTTACCCATTGATGAAGTCAAAAACCCTTTGACCATTTCATCAAAACACGAAGATTCCAACTCCATTTTGCTCTCTTCTGTCCATTGCTGGAACTCTGAAGTTTGCATACCTACTAGCATCCTCTGGATCGACAAATTACTTTGGACTGTATCATATACAAGTCCTAGCTTTCATTTCCATCAGATGGAAATCCTTTTTATCATCCATGTTTCATATCTCATGATTGAAATATGTATTAATTGCTAGTTCAACCCGAACCGACTTTAAGCATCACTACGATGAAAACAACCTCATCGTAGTCAACTCTTGAACTTGTTATTTCAACAAGTCGAGCTTTATGGATAAAACATTTTTATCCATATCAGTTTTAAGTTCCATAAATATTCGTTAGACTCTAAGTCTTCTGAAAGGTGTATCAAGGTTTTAATCTTGAATCACTTATATGGAAACTAACTTGGGTTGTATTGGCATTTAGCCAATTCCGGAGTCAGGGCCCATCAACGCTTCCTTGTGTATCATAGGTATAATGTTGTCTAACAACAATATCTCGTTTGCGCACCTGAGAGGTTTGCACGAGCCTTGCCTACATGGTTCAGCTGCAAGTTCGACCGAAGTTCATACATTTTATTGTAGAGACTTCCGTATCAGTCGCGGTAGGAAACTCTGGAATTACTTCCAAGGTCTCTTTCCTTTGATCTGATGACGTAGATACTGTTTATCTCGTCGAGTTGCACTATTCTCCCGCTCACCTTTTTGAAAGAACCATTCTCTTTAAAAGCACACCGTTTCGCGGCAAAACTATTTGCCTCGGTATAGTGAGGGAGGAATACCCAACATTTTGGTATAACCTACAAAGTAGCACTTGTCTGATTTGGAATAGGTTTGTAACCTTTTACACAAACCCCATATTCCAAATGTTTAAGAAAAGATATAACATGGTTGGGCGTACCATACCATGGCTTCATTTCAACAGACCCGATGTAGCTCTTTTCAGTGTAAAAGTCGTAGTCTCTAAAGCATCACTTTAAAAGGATAAAGGCAAATTTATTTATGTCATCTTTGACCTTACCATGTCATAAATGGTTAGATTACATCTCGACGGACTTTTCACTTGCAGTGGTGTTCCGGGAGGTGCAAGTTATGAAACCCCTTTCACAACTCATCAGACATTCGCTAAACATGTAACTCAAATATTCCTTTGTGCAATCAAATTGGAGAAACATAATTTTCTTGTTACAATAACTTCTACTTCATTTTTGAAAACCTTTTGAATGATTTCAAAAGATCCAGACTTACGTCTCACCAAGTAAATATCCATATATCTACTTGAGTCATTTCTGAAGATAAATAAATCCACCACTAACAACACTTATCGGACTACACACATCAAATGTATGATCACTAATAAGTTTGTTGTTCGTTCCTTATTGCCTGTGAACGGTATTTTAGTCACTTCACTTTTCGGAGGAAAGTTGCAAGTGTCAGATGATTCAAAATCAAAAAGACTTCAAAATCCATCATAATGGAATTTTCCATGCGGGTTTCTCCAATGTGACCAAATGTAGTGCCACACTTGTGTGGTATTCTTTTAGTCTTGCGACATTTAGCGTCAGTGTTATGGATGTATCATATTACCCTCAATATTCATAACAGACATCCCATCTTGGATGGAAGCATGGCCCTTCATGTTATTCATAATACTTAACAACAATTGTTGTTTTTATGAACAACTCTTTTGCAACAAACATTGTGCAATGGGCTAGAGTGTATGAAACTCTAAAATGAATTATGAAAGTAAACCCAGAGGTATTGTATTATTATCAATATTCACAACATACATCTCATTCATAATGGAAGTATGGCCCTTGTGTTATTCATAACATCGAACATAAAAGATTCTCTTATGAACAACCTTCTTGCAAGATACCTTATGCAATGGGCTAGAGTTTGTAAAAATCTAAATGAATTATGAAAGTAAACCCAGAGGTATTGTATTATTATCAATATTCACAACATACATCTCATTCATAATGGAAGTATGGCCCTTGTGTTATTCATAACATCGAACATAAAAGGTTCTCTTATGAACAACCTTCTTGCAAGATACCTTATGCAATGGGCTAGAGTTTGTAAAAATCTAAATGAATTATGAAAATAAATACAAATGGCAATACACCGATGGAAGGTATAGTAACATTTACTATGTTCCCTGTGTATACCTTAACCTCATTTCTGGCTAGTCTTTTTAGGCCACAGTAGCTCTTATAGTGATTCGCAATTGAATGCAATCGAGCGGGTATCTTTGTGATTAACTCACAATACCCAAGAATTAGTGATTAACATGTTTAACCATAATTCCCAAGAACTATATCTTTGACCAGCCTACTATACAACAAAAACTTGTATGACATTCATACATGAGCTGGATATTCCAGTCATCTTTCTTTCTGCCTTTTTACTTCTAACAGTTTAACTTTTAGTATTTCTCCTACTCGCAAAAGAAGCACCCAACTTAAGAGTGGCGTTAGCCCCGGACTTCCTAGGCGTGTAAGTCATACTAACACCCTTTGGACACTTCCTTTCTCTTTAAGTTGTTGTTTTATTCACCTTTCATTATATGACAGGCGTTCTTCTGGATCCCTTTCCCAACAGTCAAATGCATAGTAAACACTTTTACTAATACTTGCAAACAAACATTGCTTTGTTTGTATCTGAAAATAATTTTCAGTTCCATGAATATCATATAACTATCCCAACTTTCGAAGTTTGGGTTTCATGGAAGCAAACATATTGCACTTGACTGAAACGGAATTATAGCTTTTGGATCGAAGGACGAGAGTCACATGATCCATAGCTTTAGCGGGAGGATACGGAAAGCATCCGATAGGACAAAGTCCTTCTCGGCACTTTTGAGGACAATCCTCATATTACATTACCAATCGTAAAGTTTTAACCAGATATTTAACAGTTATTCAATTTTAATAGGGAAGGTGGAAACGCGAGCCATTATTCTACAACTATTTTGCAAAAAACACTTAGACAGTGTTCATAATTAATTGCACTGAGAATTAAACATGTTAATTCAACAGTGCGCTCCCACTCAAATCAATATCTCTCACAATTAATTTTGAGTGATACAATATCCAGACTTCAATTCATCGCCATAGAATCATCATCTCATAACGGGAATTTTAATCGGTAGGCTAACTTGTCGATCACATCTCTATGTGACTATTGCTCATCTTTCGATGCGTGTGTTCCGAGCTCAGGACGATCCTGCCATGAACGTCAAGACAACCAAGTGATCTTGCTGCGAGGTCTGACCTCACCCGCCTCACACTTCTCTAATCGTTCGTACCCATGTATCCATGGCGCACCCCGAAAAGATAGGTGCCGTGACGGTGCTACACTTGGGAGAACACTAACTACTTGATATTTTAAGTGAGAGATCACCCTAATAAAAGCGACTACCGCGCAATGAAGAAGGGTGCATCATAAGGGATAAACATCTCAGGCAATTCATAATAGCATGATATGGTATAGCCCTTTCTGACGGAGAAGTATTTCATTTCTTCGTCTTCGGCATTCGTGTCGGTGGTCACCTTCACGAAGATTGCCACCACCTTGTCGATGCACCAGATAATATTGCTATCTCTATAGCTAACAAAATAATGCATTACAACAAGGTTGACACGCAGGTCATTAAAGTGCAATCATATGGCTCCAGCCATCATGCCGAATCATGACACGCAGGTCATGTTAATCAAATTACATCATATAGTCATCTCATACATAATCGAATTAGTATGAGCACTGCTATACCACATCACATGCACATCCTGCAAAACCAAGTTAGACGCCTCTAATAGGTTTAGGCAAAATTTTATTTTACGTGGCTTCTAAGGTTTTGACTTAAACCGCAGCTACCAACGTTTTATCATCAAGTATGATTATTCAAGTTGCTACATTAACATCTCGGGGTGTATGAAACACGGGATAATTAAATCTCGAGCCCCATACTAAACTTCGTCATACGCATGACCCCCGTGCAGATCATATCTGCAATGCCCTTTCATCTGCGAATTTCATCTTTCTTTTGACTACGGCAGAACCCAAAGAACTGATAGCACTTCCATGATCAATCAGGATCACGGATTGCCAGAACTTTGTCAAATTCCACCATGCTGTCTCGAGATTGAGCAAACGCAAATTATAGGGAAGCAACAAGAACCTCGGGTAACAGATTTCATCTGTCACCCGCATAAATAATTTTCAGCAATAGATCTCATCTACTACCTAATTATATTATGCAATACCCATACATCTCCATGTATTCTAGATCGAAACCTGCATCTACGCATAGCACGGCTCTTGATGCCACTGTAGGGGAACGCAGCAGAAAACAAAAAATTTCCGACCTACGCACCAGCCCAGGACCACTATGGAGACTGCATACATGGTTTGATCTTTTTCGTTACCTACTCGTAGCGCAGCGGGAAGTAGAGTCGATGACGATCGGCGGTGCAGATCCCCGCAGCTAGGATTTACAACCTCCCAACCGCGAGTATGTATACCCTCATCTGCTCCTCAGACAGCCCTCCGGGAGGCGGTCGAACAGCCCCCCGGACGGTGTCGCGGACAGCCCTTCAGGAGGACCTTCGAAACTCGAACGGTCACTCGGACAGCCCTTCGGGAGGACCTTCGAAACTCGGACGGTAACACGGACAGCCCTTCGGGAGGCACTCACGAACTAAGACCGAAACTACGATCTCTCTACAGACTTGCACACATACGGTGTCATCTATCCGGCAGGGCTTCGCCGTCCAGAACTAGTTCCTGCCGGAACCCAGACAGCCTTACGGCTCTACGAAACTCTTTTCGTGGGAGGGAGAGAAGAAGCCAGATAATGCATGGCATGTGTATGAGAGCAAGGGATGAGTGTGGAGGGCTGCCCCTCCACCTCTATTTATAGGAAATCCCAAGGAGGTAGGGTAGTTTCACAAAAAACCCAAAATGCACATGAATGAAGTCCTTCCACAAGGACCTAGGAGTGAAACCAAGGAACAAGAGGGTCCCCAAGGGGGGATACCCCATGTGGCCGGCCACACCCCCATGAGGGGCCCAAAAAATGGCTCCTATCCATCCATGTCATCCCCAAGATCTTTTGGAGCAAAGCCCCAAAAGGTGGCTTTCCATAAAGTAACCATAAAGCTGATTTTCACTATTCACGACGACATTTTTCAGCGTCTGATCGAACTGAAAATATTTATGTGGGCTAAGAACATTTCCAGTACCCACTAAAATGATTTTCAACACGTTCCGAAACAATTCCGGTTTTAGTGATTTTCATCTGCGAAACGCATCTGAAGTGGCTCCGGCAGCTCCGGAACATTTCCGGTTTTTATCTCAGAAAATTCCAAAAAGCTTCTAGAATGATTCTGGCATCCTACAAGAATTATCAGGCATGTGCCGAAACCAATTTGACTTAATGGTGTATCCCGAAACAACTTTTCGGTATCATCGAAACTTATCCGATGACCTCTCTCTGCGGTACGATTCCGCTGTCCGAAACTTTTCGGTGTCCGAAACTTTTTCGGTGATTTTCTCTCAGACTCCCTGTCTAGTATTCAGCAGATAGATGACCCTTAAGCGTGTGACCCTATAGGTTCGGTGAAGTATAGACATGACCCGGAACCCCTTCCGATCAATGATCAACATCGGAGCCGTGGACACCCATATTGACCCCTATACCCACACGAATAAATATTCGAGTGAACCTCCAGTTGCCGTGTGCTATTCCTGTTGCTTCGTGATATGTTACAAATACCCGAGGTGAGACATGTTGGCATTCCCATGGATCAACAACTTGTCCACTATGCTAGTTACCTCGTTACCGGTATTGTTCTCTTTTCTCGTTATCGTGTTCCGGCATCCCCGTGATCAAATCACAAAGTGTCTGGCCAGACGATGATGGATACCGTAACACCGAGAGGGCCCAGAGATATCTCTCCATCGTCGGAGGAGCAAATCCCAATTTTGAGCTATCAAGTTACTTGACACACTTTTCCATGAACCCGTAAGCCGCCGTAATAGCCACCCATTTACGGATGACGTTTAACAAACCCCAAAGTTCATGAAGCAAGCATGAAGAAACTCGATACTCTCATGGTCTAAGGAATCATGCAAACGTTAACCATCTCTGTGTTATGTACCACTAAACTTGTGACGAATGAATCTCATAGCATAACATCAATCCGGGTCGATTCAACACAAATGTTCTCTTAACATTGTGCCCTCAAGGTTGCTGACATAGACATGCCCATGATCAGGAAAACATAACCATCATGCAACACTTGAGCTAGTCTTAGAGGCCAGACTAGGAATACATTTTACCGTTTATTATTCCACACGTGCATATGAGTCTTCCTCCGAGCCTCGTGGTTATTGCAGACCCGAGAACCATAGCAGTTATAGCATGGAACATAAACATAATTATGAACTCGGAGATAATATCATTTATTATTGCCTCTAGGGCATATCTCCTACACGAACTCCCACTTGAGATCGATCCCATCATCTGTACTGGCATCGTCGGCACCTGCAACTGTTTTGGTAGAATCTGTGAGTCACGAGGACTCAGCAATCTCACACCCGCGAGATCAAGACTATTTAAGCTTATAGGAAAGGATGGTTTAATGAGGTGGAGCTGCAGTAGGCGATAAGCATATATGGTGGCTAACATACGCAGGAGAGAGCGAGAAGAGAAGCAACGGAACGGTCGTCATCTAGCAATGACCAAGAAGTGATCCTGAACCCCTACTTACGTCATACATAACTCAGACCGTGTTCACTTCCCGGACTCCGCCGAGAAGAGACCATCACGGCTACACACACAGTTGATGTATTTTAACTGGGTCAAGTGACAAGTTCTCTACAACCGGACATTAACAAATTCCCATCTGCCTCATAACCGCGGGCACGGCTTTCGAAAGATAATACCCTGCACGGGTGTCCCAACTTAGCCCATCATAAGATCTCACGGTCAACGAAGGATAAACCTTCTCCCGGAAAGACCCGATCAGTCTCGGAATCCCGGTTTACAAGACATTTCGACAATGGTAAAACAAGACCAGCAAAGCCACCCGAATGTGCCGAGAAATCCCGATAGGAGCTGCACATATCTCGTTCTTAGGGCACACCGGATTGTCCAAGCTTCCGGTAGGCCAGCCCAGAGTTGCCCCTGGTGGCCACCGGCGACTGACAGGTTGGACCAATACTCAGAGGAGCACTGGCCCGGGGGTTTAAATAAAGATGACCCTCGGGCTCGCGAAAACCCGGGGGAAAAGGCTTAGGTGGCAAATGGTAAAACCAAAGTTGGGCCTTGCTGGAGGAGTTTTATTCAAGGCGAACTGTCAAGGGGGTCCCATAAATCACCCAACCGCGTAAGGAACGCAAACTCAAGAAACATAATACCGGTAAGACAGAAACTAGGCGCGCAAGAGTGGAACAAAACACCAGGCATAAGGCCGAGCCTTCCACCCTTTACCAAATATATATAGATGCATTAATTAAATAAGAGATATTGTGATATCCCAACATAGCCAAGTTCCGACATGGAACAAACTTCCACTTCACCTGCAAATAGCAACGCTATAAGACGGGCTGAGCAAAGGCGGTAACTTAGCCAAACAGCGGTTTTGTCGTGGAATTGTCACGGCAGATGTCCTTGAGCTAGGACTTAGTCGTGGAGCCATCGCAACTAGGAAGCTAGAAGGGGTTACACGGGACAAGGAACACGAGGGTTATACTGGTTCGGCCCCTTACGGTGAAGGTAAAAGCCTACGTCCAGTTGAGGTGGTATTGCTTATGATTTCGATGACTAGGGAGCTTGATTGCTATGCCTGGCTCTCGATGCGATCTTACTTGTCCTTAAACTGCCGGCAGGTCGTCCCTTTATATAGAGAGGTTGACGCCCAGCAGCTCTCAGAGTCCCGGCCGGCTCATAAGTGTCCGGCTCGGACTCTCAACTATTCTTGCCTTACACTACAAGTTCCACCATAATGGCGGTTGTAACTACGGGCCTTAAGCCATCTCCGGGTCTTAAGCCCATCTTTGGCCCTCCGTCTTCAAGCTTGGTGCCGGGCTTCAGGCGATGACCATTATGAGTAAGCCGGCCCCTCCGGGCGGGTGACTCTAAGGTTTATATCCTCAACATTAGGCCCCAGATTGATTTGAGACGGCTCATGTCAATCTTCAATCCTTTCGACAGAAAATCTACGGCTTACAATTGTGTGAAGGCTATAACCCGTCGTGACGTCATCTTCTGGATTCCGGGTAACCCGCCATGACGTCATCTTCCATTAAGTCCATTTTTTACTCCACCATATCCGCAACGGATCTTATCTTTAACTGCCGTCCTGAAAATCGAGGCGTTTATATGGCGAGATAACCACGCCGTGGCCTCCTCGTTTCTCGCGCCCACTTATGAGCCTCACCTTATAAATAGCCCGGCCCGCTGGTCACTCGTCGCCTCTATCTTCTTCCTCCTCTCGCCTACTGTGTTGCCGCCCGAGCTCTGCCGCCGCCACCGCAGATCTCCTCGTCCTCACCGACTCCGGCCGCTGCATCAACCTGTCGTGTCCAGAGAAAACGGCGGCGACCTCCGCGACTCACCAGCACCCATAAGCCCTCGCCACTCCATAGAGTAGATTCCACATTAGGTTCTTGCTGTTCTTCCCGTGTTCTTCGCCGTTCCTCGCGAGTTCTCGGTAGATTTCATTTTTACCACCTTTCTTGATCGTTAGACTGTATAGAACTGTTGCGGTAGTTGTTTCACGCCCGTTTCCAATGTACATAGATCCCTTCTCATCGCATAAAGGCTCCGTTAGAACTTAAGAACTTCTTCTGCGTCTGTTTTAGGTCTAGAAACTTTTCCTTTTAGTCGACCATTTTGATCCAAAATATTCACTGCGATCTGAGAAACTTGTTTTCACCACACTTAGTAAAAACTGCATCTGCTAAGCTATGGCGGCTTACATTTCCGGCTCAAAGAAGCCACGCGCCGTAAAACCTTCCGGCTCAAAAGAAGCCACGCGCCGTAAAATATTCCGGCTCATTTATGATAAAGCTGTAGACAATTGAATTACTCTCAATACCTTCAGCGGCTTAGATAACCCGATGCACTTAGCTATATGTCATTAGGCCCCTTCATAAGCCGCCACTTTAAACATTGAACTGTAAATTTCCTCCGGCTTATAATTAAACCGGGCATTTCCTTTTATCATAGGCTTCCGACTTTCACCATGCCTCCCAAAGCTCCCAAAGCACCCATCACGTGCAACTGGATGAGGTCCAACGTCACTGATGAAACCTTAGCAGACTTTGTGAAAACAGGTTACCTGCCCAAGAAGGACGTCATGCCCTACCGTGCCCCTGACCCATCAGAGGAGAGACCGCAACCAAAGGATGGTGAAGTGGTAATATTCGCGGATCACATGAGCCGGGGCTTCGCACCGCCCGGCTCAAAGTTCTTTAGAGATGTGCTGAGTTTCTTTGATCTGCGGCCACAAGACATAGGACCCAATTCCGTGTCAAACATATGCGACTTCCAAGTATTCTGTGAAGCTACCTTGGAGAAGAGCCCAGCCTTCTGCTCTTTAGAGAGCTATTCTATTTGAACCGCCAGAATGAGTGCGCCAATGGACCGAGCCTGGAACTTGGTGGAATCTCCATTCAACGCCAGAGGGACTGCCTCTTTCCTTACCTGAGCCGCCCAGCCATCCAAAGGACTGGAACCAGACGTGGTTTTACTGCCAGGACACGTCTCCGGCTGACGAGAGCCCTCTGCCCGGCTTTCGTGCCGTGCGTCTGGAACCAAACCACCCTCTGCCCGACAAACTATCTCAGGCGGAGCGTCAACCTCTGATCTCCACCATCAACAAGATCAAGGCTCTCCTGGGCAACGGCCTCAACGGCATTGATCTGGTCCGGGTTTGGATCTCGTGGCGGGTGATCCCCTTGAGCCGCCGCCCCGGCTTAATGTGTGATTACACGGGCCGGAAAGATGACCCCCTACGACATAGCCGCAACGATCTTCCTGAAGACATTGTTGAAGATATGACCAAGGCCCTCTTGAATGAGAGCTTGGCAAACTGCGGGAGGACCGGCTTAAGCCCCTTCTGCAAGACTAACCCGGCCCCAGCGGTAAGCCGCTGATCTGAACATCTTATTTTCTCCTTTAGATAGTTTTCATCTGAACCTTAAGAAATCTTCATTGTATTTTTCAGGCTGATGATAAATTCTGGAAGGTCAAGTATCACCATGAGGCGGCCAAGAAGGCCAGGAAGGCTAAGAAAGCCGCCAGGAGAGCCGCTCCCCGCAAGAAGGGAAGCAGGCCTACTGCCTCAGGGCTGCTTCAACTAAGTGACAGCTCCGAGTCAGAGGTAACCCCTGAACCTGTAAGCTCTTATTGTATTTCTTGTTTATTCCTGTCCACCTTATTGATACTGATCATCAGCAGGATGACACCGGAGCAAGTAACCCGGTGACCGAAGAGGTAATGACACTTTCCTCCGACTCGAAGCCCTTGCCAAGGCTGAAAGTCCGAAGAGTAACCCGGAAAGTAAGATTTTCACATCCTTTAGCTTATCAAGATCCTCAATTTCTTTTGAAGCGACAGATTCATGAGAGCCGGCGGCACACCCGGACCAACAAGGATGCTGACCTCTCCTCCGGTTTACCTGAGGCGTCAAGGAAGCGCCGGACCGAGGTTATCTCCAACTTATATCCTTTTCATCCTTTGGCGGGTGTTATACGTCAACCGCTCAATTCCTCCGATTCGAATTATCAGGAAACTTCACCCTCCTCTGGCGACTCTATGCAATCAAACCTGCCGGCTTTCAAGACCGTACCCGGGTAACGATGATCTTTTCTTGTTGTGCTTATCTTTACTCATACTTTTGTACTAACCTTGTGTCCTTTCAGTGCTCAAGCAAAGCTCAGTAAAAGAGCAAAGAAGAATAAGCCGGTCGAAGGGACGGCCTTGCCTGAGCCGGAGGTTTCAGCTCAAGAGCCGCCGGCTGCCTCTGCTCCTGAAGCAACCACTCCAACTGATGAGCCAGCCATGGAGACTTCCACCAACCCGGATATCTCCAGCCCGGCTCAGCCGGCCGATGACCCGGACGTGGTAATCACCCGGACGGAGTTTGTCGAGCCGGGGAGACCCACTGCGCTGGCTAAGTGCTCTGCGAAGGAAGAATTGCTAGAGCGCCACCAGGCCAAGCTGGACATCACCAACTACGCCAACCTGAGCATTGGAGAGATCATCTCCGGCTATGTCAATAAAGTACACAGCAGCCGGGACTTGGAGATTGACATGGTGAAGCAGATACAACATAAGTTTGAGGTACCACTCTACTGCTTACTGCATAATCCTCTTTACCATACTCTAGCCCCCAAGTCTACTACTTATGATAGAATATGTTGTAGACTTAACTTCCGGCTTACTTGCACGAACCGGTAATTTGTAGATAGAGACTTTCGACATGCATTAGCCCCCAAGTGCCAAGTGTCTTTGCTTGGAAAGTGCTTGGGACTTTAAAATTGCATAATAACTGTTCATACTATATCCCGGAAATTGTGCAGGCTGCTTGCAAGAAGTTTGAGGCTGATATCTCTGATCTGAAGAACCGCCTGAGGACGCAGGAAACTGAGACCTGGAAGGCCAACGCCAAATTTGAGTCCACTATTGCTGCTCAAGAGAAGCTGAAGAAGAACTTTGAAGCTGAAAGGAAGACTTGGGCCGAAGAGAAGGCTACTCTGGTGAGCCGGGCCGAACAGGCGGAGAAGGCTCTGACGGAGAGAACCGCCGAACTCTCCGGCTTAAAGCGCCACGTGTCACAGATGATCGCCGCAATCTTCGGTAAGTCATTCCACCGGCTTTCGTCAAGTTTATAATTTTTATGTCTCATAACTCCCATCATTGCCAACGGCTTATCTTACTCTGTTAAACAGGCCCCAGAAGCGCCAACCTCAATCAGAACGTGCTGGCCAAGCTGAAGGCCGTGTACACCCTGGTGGAGCAACTCTACACCGGGTCACAGCGCGCTTTGGCCGTGGTGGCCCTATCCAATGAGGTTCCGACTCACCTGGCGGAAGTTCTTCGCCGGATTGCCGTTCTTCCTCAGCGTGTCCAAGAGCTGCGACGGGCCTCTGCAAGAGCCAGAGCCATAGCTGCTCTGAGCCGGGCCAAGGCTTTCCTTCCAGAGGTAGACCCGGCGGACATTGCACTTGGTTACCCCAGCTTGAAGGAAGACGGCACCCCTTTCGACCAAAAGGACTTTGCTGCCTGTGTGAAGATCGTGCGCCCGGTGGCCACCCTGATTGGGAATGATACTGATCTGACCAAGTACCAGCCGGGCTACGATGCAGAGAATCAGAGGATCCCCACTCCGCGTTACGAAGCCATCAGCTTAGTCCCGCCGACTCGTAAGCACACCTTTGCCCCGGAAATTGACCTGGCCGGGTTAATTGACGAGGAAGCTCAATTTGAAGCTTTGAGCGGCATTGACTGGAAATCGTCAACCTTCCAGGTCTTGGGAACAGCCGAAGGAGCGGAGAGGGATGAGCCGGAAGCTTCGACCCGGCAAGCATCTTGACTCTTTTGGCGGCTTGTGAAACAATGCTTCACCCTTTTGGACTCAGGGAGTCTTGTAATAGAGTAGGACCAACATTTTAACTTTGTCGTGCCGTCGTGCATGTGTTGAATGCTTAATTCCATTGAAGTTGCTTCCTTATAATCCTCTGGGTCATAATTGATCATTCATTTTCCTTAAGCTCAAATAGTCGTTTTTAACTATCCTGGATAGAAAAACAAATCACAAGTCTCTAGGCGGCTTACCGCACTGAGAATCATAGTCTCATACATATAACCCGGAATATAAATCTAAGTCACGAAAGACTGGTCCTCAATTATGTCCTTGATATAACCGTAACAACACACTTACAGGCCTTCAAGTACACTTCCGGTTTATATAACCCGGATAATAAGGTTGGTACCTCAACTCTGGCTTACTAGTCTTGATAATGCTGATTATGCGCGACTAGCACTTGTGAATCAAAGTTAAGCCTGCGGAACAAGAACCGCCGTGTACCCTGTTGATACAACCAGAAGAACTTGTTGTAAATCAGAAAGTCAAAACCTTAGGGGCTTCCGGTGCGAATATGACCAGAGACCCGTCCCAAAGGGATTAAGCTAAGATTCGAATGTGATCATATAGCCCCCAGTGGGTTTGGCGATGCCGACCAAGAGGGTACCGACAGCTATGTTCTCTTTGGTTCGAATACGACCTATGTTTGAACAGGAAGCCCCCAAATGACCTTAAGAGTTGTTTAACGACGCTGATTCGAATACGATTCACGTCGGTTCCCAAAGGGGGTTGAGCTATGATTCAAATATGATCAAACAAAACTCCCCAATGAGCTCGGCACTTTGCCAATCAAGTGGGTATCGACAGCTATGTTCTCTTTGGTTCGAATACGACCTATGTTTGAACAGGAAGCCCCCAAGTGATTATATTGCGTACGGCTAGATTCGAATACGATCATAAGCCGGATCCAACTCCAAGTTACCATGTGATCTTGTAATGGAAACAACACATTTACCTTTGGAGGAGAAAAAGGACCGAGGTCCTACTTTATTGCTTATCATAATATATACCTTGCTTATAGAAATATGTACATTATGAGAGCCGGTGGCTCAAGTGTAATAAGGCCGAAGCTGAGCTATGTTCCACGGCCGACGGGTCTTCTCCTCCGACTTGCGTGAATCTTTGTGCTCCCGAATGTCAATGAGGTAATATGACCCGTTGTGCAAGTTCTTGCTGACCACAAAGGGTCCTTCCCAAGGCGGGGATAGCTTGTGCGCATCTTTTTGATCTTGGATGAGCCGGAGCACCAGATCACCTTCCTGGAAGACCCGGGACTTAACCCGGCGACTGTGATAACGGCGCAGGTCTTGTTGGTAAATCGCGGATCGAGCTGCTGCCACATCACGCTGCTCGTCCAACAAGTCAAGAGCATCTTGGCGCGCCTGTTCATTATCCGCTTCAACATAAGCCGCCACTCGAGGCGAGTCATGACGGATGTCACTGGGGAGGACTGCTTCCGCTCCATAAACCATGAAGAAAGGCGTGTGACCCGTAGACCTGTTAGGAGTGGTATTGATGCTCCATAACACGGAGGGTAACTCCTCCACCCAACAACCCGGCGTCCGTTGCAAAGGGACTAAAAGCCGGGGCTTGATGCCCTTTAGAATCTCCTGATTAGCTCTCTCAGATTGACCATTGGATTGAGGATGAGCCACTGATGAAACATCAAGTCGAATATGCTCTCGTTGATAAAACTCCTCCATAGCACCCTTGGATAGATTGGTGCCGTTGTCAGTTATAATGCTGTGTGGAAAACCAAAGCAAAATATCACCTTTTTCATGAACTGAACCGCCGTGGCTGCGTCACACTTACTAACTGGCTCTGCTTCAACCCACTTTGTGAACTTGTCAACTGCCACCAAAAGGTGAGTCTTCTTATCATTGGACCTTTTAAAAGGCCCAACCATATCAAGCCCCCAGACCGCAAATGGCCAAGTAATTGGGATCATCCTCAGCTCCTGAGCAGGCACATGAGCCCGTCGCGAGAACCTCTGGCAACCATCACATTTATTGACCAAGTCCTCCGCATCAGCATGAGCCGTCAGCCAATAAAAACCATGACGAAAAGCCTTGGCCACAAGAGATTTTGAGCCGGCATGATGGCCACAATCCCCTTCGTGAATCTCACGCAAGATTTCTTGACCTTCCTCAGGGGAAACACAACGCTGGAACGCTCCCGTAACACTGCGGCAATGCAGCTCACCATTGATAACAACCATTGACTTAGACCGCCGGGTTATTTGTCTGGCCGAAGTCTCATCCTCAAGCAAGTCTCCCCGGGTCATGTAAGCCAGATAGGGGACTGTCCAGTCCGGGATGATGTGGAGAGCCGCCACCAATTGTGCCTCCGGGTCAGGGACGGCCAAGTCTTCCTCTGTAGGCAACTTAACAGAAGGGTTATGCAAGACGTCCAGGAAAGTATTAGGTGGCACCGGTTTTCGCTGAGAGCCCAGCCGCCTTAAAGCATCAGCCGCCTCGTTCTTCCTGCGATCGATGTGCTCTACTTGGTAACCCTGAAAGTGTCCAGCAATGGCATCCAGTTCACGGCGATAAGCCGCCATGAGAGGGTCCTTGGAATCCCACTTGCCTGATACTTGTTGAGCCACTAAGTCTGAGTCGCCGAAGCATCTTACCCGGCTCAGGCTCATCTCCTTAGCCATCCGAAGACCATGGAGCAAGGCCTCGTACTGAGCCGCATTGTTAGTGCAAGGAAACATCAACCATAGCACATAATGTAACTTGTCACCTTTAGGGGAAGCCAATACAACTCCAGCCCTCGATCCCTCCAATTGCCTGGACCGATCGAAGTGAATAGTCCAATATGTATTATCCGGCTTTTCCTCGGGCACTTGTAGCTCTGTCCAATCGTTGATGAAATCCACCAAAGCTTGAGATTTAACAGCAGTGTGTGGCACATATCTTAGACCATGAGGCCCAAGTTCTATAGCCCACTTAGCCACTCTCCCTGTAGCCTCTCTGTTTTGGATGATATCTCCAAGGGGGGCAGAACTAACCACAGTGATAGGGTGACCCTGAAAATAGTGCTTAAGCTTCCGGCTTGCCATGACTACGCCATAAACAAGCTTCTGCCAATGTGGATACCGCTGCTTGGACTCTATGAGCACTTCACTGACATAATAAACCGGCCGCTGAACCGGATGCTCCTTACCCTCTTCCTTGCGCTCCACCACCACGGCCACACTGACGGCCCGTGTGTTAGCAGCTACATACAGCAATAAGGGCTCCTTGTCAACCGGAGCAGCAAGGACTGGGGGCTCTGCCAGCTGTCTCTTCAAATCCTCAAAAGCAGTATTAGCAGCATCATTCCAGACAAAGTCGTCAGTTTTCTTCATCAACTGGTACAATGGCATGGCCTTCTCACCCAAACGGCTAATAAACCGGCTTAAAGCAGCAATATGACCCGCCTGGCGCTGGACGTCATTTATGCACACCGGCTTAGCCAGAGAGATGATTGCCTTGATATTCTCCGGGTTAGCTTCAATGCCTCTGTTAGAAACCAGGAAACCCAAGAGCTTGCCTGCAGGAACACCAAAAACACACTTGGCCGGGTTAAGCATCATCTTGTAGACCCGGAGATTATCAAAGGTTTCTCTCAGATCATCTATCAATGTTTCCTTCTCTCTGGATTTAACCACAATGTCATCCACATAGGCATGAACATTGTGCCCAATCTGGTTATGAAGACAGTTCTGCACGCAACGCTGATAAGTCGCCTGTGCACTCTTGAGTCCAAAGGGCATAGACACATAGCAGAAGGCTCCAAAGGGAGTGATGAACGCCGTCTTCTCCTGGTCCTTAACTGCCATTTTAATCTGATGGTATCCAGAATAAGCATCCAAGAAACTTAAGCGCTCGCAACCCGCCGTAGCATCAATGATTTGATCAATACGGGGAAGGGCAAATGGATCAGCCGGACATGCATTGTTTAAGTCCGTGTAGTCCACACACATCCGCCAGGAGCCATTCTTCTTGAGTACAAGCACCAGGTTAGCTAACCACTCTGGGTGAAAAACTTCAACAATAAACCCGGCCGCCAAGAGCCGGGCCACCTCTTCACCAATGGCTTTTCGCCTCTCTTCATTAAACCGCCGAAGGAATTGCCTGACCGGCTTAAATTTCGGATCAACATTGAGAGTGTGCTCAGCGAGTTCTCTAGGTACACCTGGCATGTCAGAAGGTTTCCATGCAAAAATGTCCCTATTCTCACGGATGAACTCGATGAGCGCGCTTTCCTATTTTGGATCCAGATTGGCACTGATGCTAAACTGCTGAGATGAATCACCTGGAACGAAATCAACAAGTTTAGTCTCATCAGCCGACTTAAATTTCATTGCTGGCTCATGCTCCGTAGTTGGCTTTCTTAGAGAGGTCATATCTGTTGGGTCAACATTGTCCTTGTAAAATTTCAATTCCTCTATTGCACAAACAGATTCTGCATAAGCCGCATCGCCTTCCTCACACTCCAAGGCCACCTTGCGGCTGCCATGAACCATAATGGTCCCATTGTGACCCGGCATTTTGAGCTGTAAATACACGTAACACGGCCGTGCCATGAACTGGGCGTAAGCCGGCCGCCCAAATATGGCATGATACGGACTCCTTATCTTGACCACCTCAAAGGTCAATTTTTCCACTCTGTAGTTGTTCTCGTCTCCAAAGGCCACTTCCAACTCAATCTTACCAATTGGATAAGCCGACTTACCAGGCACCACGCCATGGAAAATAGTATTGGACTGGCTGAGGTTCTTATCAATCAACCCCATACGACGGAAAGTCTCATAATAGAGGATGTTGATGCTGGTGCCTCCATCCATGAGTACCTGAGTGAACTTATATCCTCCCACCTGAGGAGCCACCACCAGGGCCAAGTGACCCGGATTATCAACCCGGGGAGGGTGATCCTCCCTACTCCACACAATAGGCTGCTCAGACCATCTTAAATAGCGTGGAATCGCCGGCTCAACAGCATTCACAGCCCTCTTATGAAGCTTCTAATCTCGCTTACACAGACTGGTGGTAAATACATGATACTGTCCACCATTAAGCTGCTTGGGATTGGTCTGATAACCCCCCTGCTACTGTTGATGACCCTGGCCGGACTGCTGATTAAAGCCCCCTTGACCGTTCTGAGGATTAGAACGTAAGCCGCCGCCCGGGCCATGAAAACCGCCAGTGCCTGAGCCGCCGCCCGGGCCATTGTTGCCATTAAAGGCATTGGAATTTTTGAAGGCCTTCATGATTGCGCAATCCTTCCATAGATGAGTAGCTGGCTTCTCCCTAGAGCCATGCCTCGGACAAGGCTCATTCAACAGCTGCTCCAGCGTCGGGCCTGACCCGCCGGCTCGGGGAGGTGGCCTTCCCTTGCATCGCTGGTTATTACCCTGTGAACTGGCGTTGGCCACGAACTCTAGGCTGCCGTCGGCCTTACGCTTGCCACCTCCTTGGTTCCCCGGGTTATGCTGAGGACCCTTGCCATTGCCGTTCTTCTTTCCCTTCCCTGTCCTTTCATCATCTGAAGCGGGGTCCTTGGTACTATCAGAATCGGCGTACTTGACGAGGGCCGCCATCAGCGTGCCCATATCATTGCAGTCGTGCTTAGGCCGCCCGAGTTTCATCTTCAGGGGCAGGAAACGACAATTCTGCTCCAACATTAAGACTGCAGAGTCGGCATCCATCTTATCCGATGAATGTATGATCTCTTTGACCCGGCGAACCCAATGTGTCGTAGACTCACCCTCCTGCTGTTTACAGTTAGTCAAATCCACAATTGACATAGACTGCCTACAGGTATCCTTGAAGTTTTGGATGAACCGGGCTTTCAGCTTAGCCCAAGACCCGATGGAATTCGGCGGTAGCCCTTTCAACCAAGTGCGGGCAATCCCATCTAACATCATGGTGAAGTACTTGGCCATTGTCGCTTCACTGACCTCCAACAATTCCATGGCCATCTCGTAACTCTCGATCCAGGCTCCGGGTTGTAGATCAGCCGTGTAATTAGGCACTTTCCTAGGTCCTTTGAAGTCCTTGGGTAGACGTTCATTGCGGAGAGCCGACACTAAACAAGGGACCCCTCCAGTCCTCGTAGGGATAACCACGTCGACGGAAGTCGTCGGATCATCCGGGGGAGTCTGGTAAGCCGTCAACTGAGGCACCTGCTCCGCCTCTTGCCGCGCTCTGTCTTGGTCTGTTGCGTGAAAGGCTCCGTTATGAGCCGGGCCATGGCCAGGGGGCAAGTCATGGCGTCGGACATTACTTGAGCCGGTCGCTGAAGCCATGTGTCTGCTATAACTCGGGCTCCAGCCTGGACGAGGGGTTGAATGGATCCTGTCCCGGCTGTACGAGTACGCCTCTTGTTGCGCCAGCGCTGTCTGAAGGAGTTCTCTGACCCGGCGGGTTTCAACAGCCCTTGGAGAGTAGCCGTCAATTGGGAGAGCCGCCAGCCGTGCTGCTGCGGCGACCATGTTCTCCAGCGGGTTAGCATAATGACCCGGTGGTATTGGCACATACTAAGGCGGGGCAGGGCTCACCCGGGGAAGCCCCATCACTTGTGGCTGAACAGGGGTCCCAGACCCGGGCACTATGATCCCCGGCGGGTTACTAGACCCTGCACCTGGCGTGTTGAAGAGGTTTCGAGGATCGTAGACCGGAGGGAGTCGAGATTGGGCCTTTTGATGCCTCCTCCTCATGACCTCATTGGACGCGTTCTGATCCATCGTGAGCCGGAAGGACTGCGCCTGAATCAACTGAGTCTGGGCGTCGAGAGCCGCCCTCTCCGCAGCCATCCTGATCCCTTCCGCCGCCAGATCCTCCTTGGCTTTCACTAGATCTAACTTTAACTGCGCCACCTCCGCATCATGCTGAGCTTGATCCGCCGGGTCAACCGTGGCGGTCAACAGGGCCGTCATCTTGTCCGTGAGATCCATCAACACGGCCATGAAGATTCCAACCCGGCTTGGCGGTTCAAACGGGTCCGGAATACTGTCACCATCGGAACAACCCATGAGCCTACCATCTTGAAGTTGATACAACGAGTTTGACTCATCTACGGACGACTTGCCGTCAGAGCCGGCGGCCGTCTCATCACCAGATCCAGATCCATCAGAGAGCCCTCCATGGACACATCCCACAAAAGCATGCTTCAAGCCAGGAAGGGCTCGGGCGGGTCGTGCGCTCCGAGCCGTCTCGATGAGATCGGCGCATAGATCCGGCTCAGGGCCCGGCTCACCAATCTTGCCAATGAAGACATGAATTCCGCCGAAGGGGACCCGGTACCCGTCCTCAATTGAGCCGGCGTCGGGGCCCCAGTTTGCATCGTCGATGTAGAGCTTGCCGCGACGACTCTTGGTCATCCGGCCCACGGCGTATCCCTTGATCCCTTTGGAGCTGCCCTTCAAGAACTCAAATCCACCGTGCGCTAGCCCCATGGTGGGCGCCAACTGTCATGGAATTGTCACGGCAGATGTCCTTGACCTAGGACTTAGTCGTGGAGCCATCGCAACTAGGAAGCTAGAAGGGGTTAAACGGGACAAGGAACACGAGGGTTATACTGGTTCGGCCCCTTACGGTGAAGGTAAAAGCCTACGTCCAGTTGAGGTGGTATTGCTTATGATTTCGATGACCAGGGAGCTTGATTGCTATGCGTGGCTCTCGATGCGATCTTACTTGTCCTTAAACTGCCGCCGGGTCATCCCATCATATAGAGAGGTTGACGCCCAGCAGCTCTCAGAGTCCCGGCCGGCTCATAAGAGTGTCCGGCTCGGACTCTCAACTATTCTTGCCTTACACTACAAGTTCTACCATAATGGCGGTTGTAACTACGGGCCATAAGCCATCTCCGGGTCTTAAGCCCATATTTGGCCCGCCGTCTTCATGCTTGGCGCCGGGCTTCAGGCGATGACCATTATGAGTAACCCGGCCCCTCCGGGCGGGTGACTCTAAGGTTTATATCCTCAACAGGTTTGCTAGGAAAGGATGGTTAGAGGCTGTCATGGCAATATGGGAGGCATGATATAGCAAGTGATAGGTAGCGCAGCATGGCAATAGAGCGAACAACTAGCAAAGCAAAGATAGAAGTGATTTCAAGGGGTGGTCATCTTGCCTGCAAGGTTCTCAGAGTTGTCGAAAGCTTGATCCTCGTAAGCGTACTCAACAGGTTCCTCGTTCACGAACTCGTCTCCCGTCTCTACCCAAGACAAGAACACAAGCAAACGGAACCAAAATCAATCACGAGAAATGCACAAGCAACATGATGCAAAACATGTATGATATGCAAGATATGATATGCGATGCATATGCGTGCTCCGGAAGGAAAATGATGAACAAGGCAGTAACTTGGCAAGCCAAGCATGCCGCTGGAAAGATGAGATGATTTCGGTCGAATTCGTTATAAAGATCACCGGAAACGGATGTACGGTTTGCAAATGGCAAGCAAAACAAGAATGGCACGAATCTGCGATTAACAGCATGATAGCACTTAGAATACATCAAGAAACTATGCTACAGTACTCCAACATAGCAACAAAGCATATGACAGTACTCTACAGGAGATGCTTGACAAAATATGAACACTGAGCTACGGCTAGATCACAACATATCAAGCTCAAACAAGCATGGCAAAAGTGCAAAAGATAACAGGATCATAGACTTAGTGAAATTACTGGACATGGCAGAAAACAGCATCAGGTAGCAATGTTCAGAGCACAAAATCAACATGCTACATGAACTTAACATAGCAAAACAAGGCATGGCAGTATTCTAGTAAATGCATATGACAAAAGCCCCTTACTGACCATAAGCCAAAAGAGAGCATAAGATATGATGGCAACCATGTAAACATAGCAAGTTTCGTTATCAGGTTTCATACTTAGCAGAAAACAGAGCATGGCAGAAACAATAATATGAGGGCAACTTGGTGAGCTTGATGCACTCACCACAAATAAACTCATGACAAAACAAGCATATATACCGCAAGATGGCATGTTTATGAAGCTATCCATGGCAAGAGCATAACCATAGCATGTATGGATCAACTACAACAAGCTTCGCAAAAATGAATATCATGTTAAGAATCTGCCAGAAATATTTTATAGCAAAAGTAGAGAAAGAATGAGTCATGCTATGGCACTCCATAATTGCAAACAAGGGCAGGAATGGTTTACATGGCACTCAATTACAACAACACCTACAAAACATCCTTACTGAACATCTCCAAAATATGCATGGATCTCTCTGTAGCATCAAGTTTACATGGCAACAAAATAACAGCAGACCAAGACTTAGAAAAATTACTAAGTCTCTGAAATCAGAAACATTACGGAGCCTAGTTTGCATGCTTGTGCTAGTCACCACAGAGAACACAAAAATAAATGGCCTACACCACTGGAAAGATGGCATGGCATACAACAAAACACATGTAGAGCTCATGCCCATATGATGCACAGATAAAATGATACAAAGATAACAGCAACTAGCACTCTTGCACCAGAGATTTGGGCATCAAGATGGACTCTAATGAACATGGTGCAATTGAATGGAATGTAGAGCATCATGAGACGAACAAATCGATATATCACACGCGTGAAACGGAGCTATGTACAGAGAGTTATGCAATGATGAACAGATGCACTTATTGTAAAAATCAAAGACTTAGCAACTTTCGCGGGGGGGGGGGGCAGAGAAAAAACAACGCACTGGATCTCCGAT
>NC_057814.1:611501174-611508359 GCF_018294505.1 Triticum aestivum
GTGGCGGCCGTGGATTCGTCGGGCGGAGGCGGCGGACACGTCCGGCGGCGGGGAAATTTGTTCGGGCGCGAGGTGGAAGAGGGCTAGGGTTTCATCTGCGAACGTTTTCGGGAGGGGATGCACATATATAGCTAGAGGGAGGTCGGAGAGTCCAAATGAGGTGCGGATTTCGCCCACACGATCGTGATCGAACGACCTACAGCATGGAAGGGAGTTTGGTGGGTTTTGGGCTGTTTAGAGAGGGGGTTTTGCTGCAACACACAAGTGGACTTTGCGGATGCCCGGTTAACCGTTGGAGTACCAAACGACCTCCAAATGGAACGAAACTTGACCGGTGGTCTCCCGGTGGTATACCAAGGCCACTTGAAAAGCCTCGGTCCATTCCGAGAACGTTTGACACCCGCACACGAAAGAAAACAAGAGGGGTGCACCGGAGGAGATGGGAGCGCCGGATTGCAAAACGGACAACGGGGAAAATGCTCGGATGCATGAGACGAACACGTATGCAAATGCAATGCACATGATGACATGATATGAAAATGCATGACATTAACAAAAAGCAAAACGAAAGACAAAACCCGACCACGGAGGGAATATCATAGCACATAGCCGAAAATGGCAAGAGTTGGAGTTACAAATATGGACAGTTACATCCGGGGTGTATGGGATATCACGTGATCCACTTGATGTATGTTTTGGTGATCAACTTGCGGGTTCCGCCCATGAACCTATGCATAGGGGTTGGCACACGTTTTAGTCTTGTCTCTCCGGTAGAAACTTTGGGGCACTCTTTGAAGTACTTTGTGTTGGTTGAATAGATGAATCTGAGATTGTGTGATGCATATCGTATAATCTTGCCCACGGATACTTGAGGTGACAATGGAGTATCTAGGTGACATTAGGGTTTTGGTTGATTTGTGTCTTAAGGTGTTATTCTAGTATGAACTCTATGATAGATTGAACGGAAAGAATAGCTTCATGTTATTTTACTACGGACTCTTGAATAGATCGAGCAGAAAGGATAACTTTGAGGTGGTTTCGTACCCTACCATAATCTCTTCGTTTGTTCTCCGCTATTAGTGGCTTTGGAGTGTCTCTTTGTTGCATGTTGAAGGATAGTTATATGATCCAATTATGTTATTATTGTTGAGAGAACTTGCACTAGTGAAAGTATGAACCTTAGCCCTTGTTTCTTACCATTGCAATACCGTTCGTGCTCACTTTTATCATTAGTTACCTTGCTGTTTTTATATTTTCAGATTACAAATACCTATATCTACCATCCATATTGCACTTGTATCACCATCTCTTCGCCGAACTAGTGCACCTATACAATTTACCATTGTATTGGGTGTGTTGGGGACATAAGAGACTCTTTGTTATTTGGTTGCAGGGTTGCTTGAGAAGACCATCTTCATCCTACGCCTCCCACGGATTGATATACCTTAGGTCATCCACTTGAGGGAAATTTGCTACTGTCCTACAAACATCTGTACTTGGAGGCCCAACAACGTCTACAAGAAGAAGGTTGCGTGGTAGACATCAGCTGCCGCAGCCTCCTCCCGGCTCCTCGTCGCGGCCTCGGCGACGCCCCCGTGCTCCACCTCATGGCGCACCACGCCGGCCGCTCCCGCTACGTGCTCTCCTGCGACATCGAGGTTGCTGCTGCCCGTGGAGCACCATGCCCGGCCACGCACGGCCGCGTCCGCCTCGCCCTCGTCGTCGCGACACTCGTACGGCTCCGCCCTGAGCAGCTCCGCGAGGCGGTCGGACCGCGGCCTCGGCTGTGACTGCGCGCGCGGCTCCGCGGCCTGCCATCCCTCCGGCCGGCTCCAACATGGTCCGGCTCGCCGCGCCGTCCAGCCGGCCTCCCGCATGCTCGCGGACCAGGCAGGCTCCTGCCCCGTGCGCGGCAGCCCGCTGCTTCGCCCACGCGCCGGCTCTGCGGCCTGCCATCCCTCCGGCCGGCTCCGCCTTTGCCCGGCCGTCGTGCCCACTTCGACCCTCCGGCTCCCTGCTCACTGCGCCGGGAAGATGCGGGGCGGGGCCGACGACGCCAGGCGAGGGAGACGTCGGGGCTGCATCCGGCCGCGCGAGCTGTGTGCGGTAGGTGGTGGAAGGAAAAGGAGTGAGAGAAAAGAGAGAAATGAGAGGAGAGAGGAGAGAGTGGCTGTCAAGTGGGCCTCTGCATGCAAAAAGCAAGTGCCGGCGTTACCAGCTGCCCCCAGGGGGCTGGGTGTGGGGTGGGCGTGCCGGCGGGGTAGATCGCTATATCTGGCGCAAAACGACATTTCGGGAGCCTGGCTGGGAAGATTTTTTACCGCCGGTCCTAAAAAAAGGCGCTTGGGGGCATCCTGGGGGTCCTAGTGGAGATGCTCTTACTACTCACTACACCCTCCTTCCGTGAGTAGGTGTACATCTAGCTTTTATCCTAAGTCTTGACCAATTTTATATTAAAAAGTAGCAGCATTTATGCCACTAAATTAGCATCACTAGATTCGTTTTGAAATGTATTTTCATAATATACCAATTTGATGTCATATATACTATTACTCTTTTCCATAAAATTGGTCAAATTATAAAACTTTGACTTTGGACAACTGATAGAGATACACTTATTCACGGACGGATGGAGTATGTAGGGTAGCCGTATGTTACTAGTGTAAGTTACTCTTCATATGACTAGTCTTATAGCCAACCTTATAGTAAGCACTATTGTATGAGTAATTAATAAAGCTAACTCTTGATGACATGACATGCTATAGCCAGCAGCTGGCTATACTATTAACCATGCTCTCATGTGTTAGGCACGTAGCTTGTGTGTTCCTGTTTTATTTTTTACATGTCAGTTGAGTAATCTCTCACAGTCGTCAAGTGAAATGAATATTGTACTGCAAAACAGCCCAATATACCTAGAGAGCAAAGGAAACAAATTCACAAATTCCCATGAAAAATGCCGAAACCTCTACCAACCGGGCACACATGTGTGTCAGACAATCTTATTTACTCCAGGCTGGAAAAATGGAAATTTCAATGACCTCCAGAAAAAATTCGTTACCAACTGAAAATTTTGAATTTAAGCTACCAAATAATGTCAAATATGGTTCTTATACAGAAACAGTCATAATGGAGCACTTGTCCTAGCGGCATGCAGTGCTACCTATCATTCTTACATCTCAGGTTCCCGTACCCACGTTCATGATTTCAATATTTGTTTGCATTATTCAGGATTACTACCAAAAAAAAATTGGTCGCTTGGCGTTAGGATGGAATCGACTCAAGACCTTCCAAAGGTAAGTAGGCGAGCTGACCAATTGACCAGAAAGTACTTCACGTTAACAATTGGTTAAAAGTTCTATATTCTGATGACAAATATTTTTGAATTCAAAAATTCGCCCAAAAAATTTGGGCAAAGATCTAGAATATCTGAGATTGTTTGGAAACCGGATTTTCCAGCCCCTCCCAAAAAATCTGAATAAAAAAAAACCTTGTTCACAACGCAAGTTCCCTTGAAATGTCATGGAAAAGTCTGTCAGCGGCTACGAAACAGAAGATAGGTCGATGGCGTCAACTCAACATTATCTATTCAGTAGTTTCATGTTTTTTTAAGTGCAACCAACCCCACCTTAGCTCCGTGGGTTTAAATGATGCTTTGATGGGATCCTCATTTCCAAGGAGCTAGCAGACCTCCCTCTCTCTCTCTCTCTCTCTCTCTCTCTCTCTCTCTCTCCCCCTCCCGCCTTCTCTCTCTCTGACTTCTCTCCAGGTTAGTGCTATTCTTTCCCTAGTTTGCATGACAGTTCTATTTTCTTCTCTATTTTTCCGGAGAGTCATGTTTTCGCCTCCGGGTATGTGTCCCGGATCCTGATATACAAAATATTCAAAAAAAAAATACTCCAAAGTTTGAGAAAATCATTAAAAAGGTGTACATATAGGCATACTCATCGTACCTGTAAATATATTTTAGCGGATATTTTCATTTGTGGACTGCACAAAAAAGGTGTGCGGTATAATAGTGAATAGTGCATCCCTTATAAATCCAAATATTTTCCTTTTTGTGTAGCCTGGAAATAAACATTTTTTTCAGGAAAAAAAGGGCGTGAGTATTACTCTGAAATAGGACTGTCAATCATACAAAGCCGGGGCACATCGCCCAGTCCTGGTCACCGACACACCACCGTGCGCTCTTCCTGTCTACCAAGATTATGCAAGTAATGGCCTAAATAGTGTCTTTATGATAATTAATAGGTATATATCTTGTTTAAAATTTTCTAAATATAAGGACCTGTGGCACCAGCTAATTTTTCTGTATTAGTAGCTTCGTCCCTTTTTCCAGTAAAAAAGGTTATTCGTACTTTGTCATATTGTAGAATTTCCATACCTCTAGGAGGTTTGTGCAGGCTGTTGATGTCAAATTGCAAGTTTAATTCCAAGTGGGCTAATCCAAGAGCCGTGGGTGGTGATGAATAATCATTGTGAGTATCTCCCATCTTAAGTGATGGATGTTTTTTTTTCCTGTCCCAGGAACAAGATTGATCAATCATAAGCCTGCTGGGAGATATATTATAGCATGGATTTTAAACTCAGTGTACTTGAAACCATTACCAATAATTTTTCAGAAGACCGAAAAGTTGGCAGTGGTGGGTATGGAGATGTTTACAGGGTATGACTTCTATATATTCCTTCTAGCTTTCATATGATAAGTCTGCTGAGTGCTGACTACAAATCTATGATCTCTTAAAATCTGTGATCTATTAACAAGTGAGTTTAACAGGGGATGTATAATGGGGATGAGATTGCGGTGAAGAAGCTTCACCACTTGGTAGGACTTGATGACAAAGCATTTGACAGTGAATTTCGTAACCTTAGCAAGGTCCAGCATCAAAATATCATACGATTAATTGGCTACTGCTACGAATCACGACATCAGTATGTCAAGCTCAATGGGGAACTAGTTTTTGCTAAAGAGATGGAGCGAGTTCTCTGCTTTGAATTTATGGAAGGTGGAAGCCTTGATCATCATATCGCAGGTTTGATGGATGATGCTCCACATTGGCATGCTAAGATGAATGGTTTAGTAACCTCATATTTTTCTATTTTTGCTTTGACAGATGATTCTTGTGGACTTGAATGGCCAACATGTTATGAAATTATTAGAGGGACTTGCGAGGGCTTGAATCATCTACATAATTCACAGGGAAAACCTATTTTACATCTGGATTTAAAACCTGCCAACATATTGCTAGATAAGAACAAGACTGCCAAAATTGCAGATCTTGGTTTGTCCAGACTTGTTGCGTCAACACAAACCCATAAAACAGAAGTTGTCAAAGGATCACAGTAAGTTGATGCAATGCATGCTTTAAAGAAATTATTTTTAGTGCTTTGTCTTGAACTAACCACAATATATGTTTGACACTTATGCTATGTTGCAGAGGGTACATGCCACCAGAATACATAGACGATAATCTTATATCAATGAAGTTTGACGTGTTTAGTTTGGGGGTTATAATTATAAAAATAATGGATGGAAATATGGGCCGCTCCCGCTGTTCTGAGATGGGCAGTGAACCATTTATTGAGTTTGTAAGAAAACTTACAATGATCAGTTATATTTTCATATGTCCCAGTATGTTTCGTGTGCTAGTCTTTTTCTCCGAAACTTTCTAACTTCATATACCAAAACTTTGTAGGTATGTAAAAAATGGATGACAAAGCTGCGGGCAAAGTCGGGATATTCATCAGATGAAATAGACAGGAAATGCATGAAGAAATGTGTTGAAATAGCATTAAGATGTGTGGTGTCCGACCGGAATAAAAGACCATTAATAAAGGATATCGTCAAAGAACTGGAAGAATTAGAAGATGAGATTAAGAAAATGTCAACGTCTTCTGTTCAGTTAGAAGAGCTAGTCGCACCTCAGGTAGCATCATCCTGATAGCATGGATATTTTTTTTATAAAACCAAGCGATATGTTTAACATATGTACATCATGTTAACAAAAAACACTATTGTAATATGATGCTAGCTTGTCAAGGATGTGCATCGATATAGCTAGGTTGCACACACATCACATTAACTCCGTGTTCCTTGCAGAGAGGCTGTGATTCCAACGTGCTTGCTGTTGATCCGACCCTGGAGCTGCGCTTCCTGTTTGAGCCAAGGAAAGACATATCAAGCTGCCTGCAGCTAACCAACATGACGAGTGGCTTTACTGCATTTAACGTAAAGACCAACCACACCAAGTACAGAACACAGCCAAGCAAAGGAGTTATGCCACCGTGCTCCAAGCGTTATATCTCGGTGACCCTGGTAGCACAGGATGAAGCACCACAGAATATGCAGTGCAACGACATGTTCCTTGTGCAGACTGCTTGTGTCGGTGCGAACCTGACATCCGATGAGATGATCACCGAAGACTTGTTCAAAGAAGCCATGGCTGAGAAGGTGATGGATGTGGTCAAATTGCCGATCGTTTATGTTTCCCTGGACCAATTTCAATGCTAGAATTGCCAACGAGAGGAATTAGCAGAATGCCCTTGCCAAATTCCTGGTAAATTACATACTCATCACATGTTGTGTGGCCATACTGTATGTTTGGTTTGTTCGAGTAATTCAGGCAGCTTCCAGTGTTGCACCTCTAGCCCTAGTCCTTTTAAAAATACTATGTTTCTGTGTTTGTAATTCCAGACAGAAAAGAAACTTCATGGACACATGTGTAATAATCATTTGGTATGTTGTTTTGTATTAGTCTATATGTCTATGCTGAAATGATGTAACAGCTCGTTTGGCTCCCTTGATTTCATTTCATTGGGTAGAAATGAAATGAAATGAAATCTCTGTCATAATTTCATTTGGCTGAATCCAAATTTCATGTTTGGCTGGCACTAGGACTTTGAGGGGAAATAACTACCAAAACCAAAATGAGCAATAATATGCATTGAACCTCTAGCACTAGTGGAAAACAGGGCTATGGTCCCGGTTCCAGAGGGCCTTTAGTCCCGGTTCTGGAGCCGGGACAAAACAAACGGGACTAATACCCAAAACCTTTAGTCCCGGTTGGTTTACGAACCGGGAGCAAAGGAGGTCCACGTGGCCGTTGTGGGGCGCCCAGGCAGGAGGACCTTTCCAACCGGGACCAAAAGGCATCTACGCGTCAGCAGCTCGCAGGCGCTGGGTTTTTT